>NC_034196.2:7861296-8161296 GCF_002021735.2 Oncorhynchus kisutch
TGACCCAGTCGTTTGTTCTAAATGTTCCATTGCCGTACTCGCTGATTACATTCAAATCCCTTGCTTGCTAATTTACAGTCACGTGTGACGACCCTCCCACTCTGTCTGCCGAATTCTTTCTCTTTGCTCTTGTTTTCCTTAATAGGGTGTCGATGGGTGGAGCTGGGAGGGTTGTCAACGAAATGGGACACATCTGGGCTTGGGTGTGTCCCGGGAATAAATGCACCTTTCCCTTCCATACATTGAAGAGACTCTCTCCACACATGCACACTGTTTTTAGTTGTGGCATTTTGTTTTGACCTCTCATTATCTATGCGTGCATCCACTGAACACTACTGACTACACACACACCATTGTTATTTGTATATAGTTTACTTCATACAAGAGCGTTGTCTCCCTCTTTGTTATGGGCTACAAGCCGCTTCGTAACACAGAATAACAGCAACGTAGCTGCATTTGCATTTAAGGTGTCTTCTAGTGACATTTATTTGGATAACAATGAGCTAATGAGGAGCGATTTCGCCTGGCACAGAAAATGTGCTCACTCGTCAGGACACTGTTGTTCAGAGAAGCTAGTCAACAAAACAGCTAACACAATCACTTCAAAATTAATCTAGAAAGACTGTAAACTAGCTGCACTTAGTTTTGTGTGACCTTTAAAAAAAAAAAAAAAAAAAAGGCAGTTAATTCATGATTCTGACTGGTTGACAAACACTGCCTGTCTCGTCCCGTGCCCTACACGTTCATTACTATGGGACAGTTGGAGATCGAATTTGAATATTGCAACAATGTTGCAAATGTTAGAGACAGACGGCAACAGGTTTATACAAATCTCCGCTGTTGAAAATGAGACAGTGGAATGCGCAGTCAGATGGAACAAAGAAATATACATTTTAACATCATAGATTTAGCCGGAGGTAACTTGTGGAATAGACACCGTCTGGAAAGTGGTTTAAACCATTCAGGATTAGACCCACCCGTATAAAATAAAAGTGTAAGTTCACCATGCTCAAAGGGATATTTTACCCATCGACCACTAGGTGCCCTTTATGAGCCACTGGAAAACATCCCTGGTCTTGGTGGTTGAATCTGAAATTCACTGCTTGACTGAAGGACCTTACAGCGATGAGGTAGTCATTCAAAAATCATGTTAAACACTATTGAACACAGTGAGTCCATGCAACTTATTACGTCACTTTTTAAGCAAAGTTTTACTCCTGAATTTATTTAGGCTTGCCTTAACAAAGTTGAATACTTATTTACTCAAGAGATTTCAGATTTTCATTTTTAAATTTGTGAACAGTTCTAAAAACAACTCCACTTTGACATTGCTGTATTGTGTGTCGGCCAGTGTCAAATCTCAATTGAATCCATTTTAAATTCCGCCTATAATGCGAAATGTGGAAAAAGTCCAGGGGTGTGAATACTCTCTGAAGGAACTGTACATGCAAGCGCCAATGTCCAACAAATCACACACATCTTACATCCACTGTGCTCCATAAATACCCCTCTTTTTTCCTTGTGTTTGGTGAGAAAGCAAACATCAATAGGCTACAGTGTATGACAACATTGACTGTATTTATTGAACAAAAATATGAAGGACAGGTACACCTTGTGCTGGGGACAACAAAAGGCCACTAAAATGTGCAGTTTTGTGTCACAATGCCACAGATGTCTGAAGTTTTGACATAGTGTGCAATTGGCATGGTGAATGCAGGAATGTACACCAGAGCTGTTGACAGAGAATTGAATGTTCATTTTCATACCATAAATTGCATCCAAAGTCGTTTTAGAGAATTTGGCAGTACATCCAACTGGCCTCACAACCGCAGACCACGTGTAACTACGCCAGATCCGGCTTCTTCACCTGTCTGAGACCAGCCACCTGGAGAGCTGATGAAACAACTGTATTTCTGTCTGTAATGAAGCCCTTTTGTGGGGGAAAACTCATTCTGATTGGCTGGGCCTAGAGCCTGAGTGGGTGGGCCTATTTCACATGACTGGACAGGGGCGCAGCCATGGGTGGGCCTGGGCCTATGCGTGGGCCTGGGCCTATGCCCTCCTAGGCCCACCCATGGCTGCGCCCCTGTTCAGTCATGTGAAATCCATAGATTAAGGTCTTATGAATGATTTCCTTTTATGAACTGTAAGTCAGTAAAATGGTTGATTGTTGCATGTTGGGTTTATATTTTTGAAATTCGTAAAGTATTCACACCCCTTGATTTTTTTATATCCACATTTTATTTTACAGCCTTATTCTACAATTGATTCAACTGACCTCCCCGCCTCATTCTACACACAATACCCCATAATGACAAAGCAAAAACAGTTTTTTTTAGATCTTTTTGTGTTCAGACCATTTAGTCAGTACTTTGTTGAAGCACCCTTTGTAGTGATTATTAAATGCAGCTGACAGTGAGAGGACATTTCTTTTTTTGCTGAGTTTACATATTGGGAACAGCCGCTCGTGAAAGAATGCTCTCGATGGTAACTCATACTGATTGTCCATTTCCAGCAATAATTATTTAAACGATTGCTTTTCAAATGTATGAAAAGGAACCACTTCCCTTACCAAGTAGTGAGTCATTAAGTCAGTTATTCTCTGCCATTTGTTGCAGTCTCTTTTGTATTTCTCCACCCAGGAGAACGCCTAAGCAACAACTCAGCTGCCCCTTGCCCCACGTTTTGCTGCCACCTGTTGAATCTGTTGTGGCAGAGGTTCCTCTGAGTTCAGCTAATTTTGCACGGTGATTAATTCGAAGGTGGCTTCTCAGATTCGAGGTGTTTGCGAGTTTAACAAATATTTTTCTCTCACATATTCGGCAAATGGCTTCATCCAGGTTTATTAGCTGACCTTTCACAGTTGACTTGAATTCAAAATGTGCCCAAATGGCTGCACTTGTGTTTGGTTTTGAAACAATATCTATGACAGTTTTTTAGAATCTGTTTCCACCTGTTATTGACAAACTGGGCCTGATGGGACTGCTCAGATCTTCTGCTCTTTTCTGTCCATATGGAAAGCCATGGTTAAATCAAGTCAATACACCAGATTTTTCAAATATGTTTGTTTCTGCTATTGCTATCTCTGCAGATTATTCAAATTCAATCATGAAGTGTTTGATTTTCGACTGCATTTGCATTGACGTCAGAGTGATTAGAAGGACAATAGAACCCTGCGTACCAGGCCATTAGTGACTTGATGGCTGTTAAACCTAGTTACAGTGAATCAACGGTCACGTGGAATTTTACAGCGGTTATGATTTACTGCTGGTATGGCGTTAATCTGGCGTTAACAGCCCTAACCACAACTGGCACAGCTTCTTTCATGTGTCCAATGTCAGTCTTTGATTTAGCCCACAGTTCTTCAGGTACATCTTTTAGCCAATCAATGTGTGAATTATCTTGTAACACTACAGGCATGGTTTCAATTGTTTATTTTCATGGTATTGTCATTGCAGTAGCCCAGTATGGGGAATAGAAAGTTGCTTTATCAATGCATTTGATTGATTGATTGATTGGGTGGCCTGGAAGGGAGAGGGAAAGTGGTCAACTTCCTGAGACCACTTTCCCTCTCCCTTCCAGGCCACCCAATCAATCAATCAATCAAATGCATTGATAAAGTCCTTTTTACATCAGCAGATGTCACAAAGTGCTATAAAGAAACCTGTCTAAAATTCCAAACAGCATGGTGGCTAGGAAAAACTCCCTAGAAAGGCAGGAACCTAGGAAGAAACCTAGAAAGGAACCAGGCTTTGAGGGGTGGCCATCTCTCTTCTGGCTGTGATGGGTGGAGATAAGAGTGCATGGAAATTAAGGCCAGATTGTTTTTCACGATGTTTAAACGTTCGTAGAGGACCAGCAGAATCAAATAATAATCACAGTGGTTGTAGATGTTGCAACAGGTCAGTCCCTCAGGAGTAAATGTCAGTTACTTCCATTACTTTCTTCATCCAAACACCCACATCTTTCCATTGTGTGTCAGGAGCTTTTGATAAACTACAATGGGGAACAGAGCCAGGGGCTTCAAACAGACTCGTCTTAGTTTCCGTCAGCAGCACTCCAGCTGCTACGAAGTCTTCTCCTCTGTATATCCCATTCATGGTCATCTCAACTTTCTCTTTTTGTTTTGGCCATCTCTGTTGGGTCCTCTTCGCATGAGGGAACAGCAGCAGTACAATGCAGGTGTTCAGACACTTCTCAGTTAGCATGCAACGGGGAAGAGAGGGACTGCTCTCTCAGCTCTCCCTCAACATGTTGATCATTCCGGTGGCAAACATAGTAACAGTTCATCAGGCACGGAAATATTACATTTTCTCTCGATCCCAATGACAATCCTTCAGGGAATTCCATATGCTCATACTGTGTGCATTGTTTTCTTTGAGGGGGGGGGGGGGGCAGACAGGGCAGATATTTTCAACACTGAAACTGCGGCCCCAGTGCCAACCAAAAATGGAATTCTATGTTTACCAACTAAAATGTCAATAGGTTTGACAGGTTTCTCCTGGTTCTTAATTTTCTTCTGTTTCCGCCTCATCCTATATTTAGTAGTCCCTTCGTCCACCTCTTTCAAATGGGTTATCCACATGCATGCCAACAGGTGGGGACGGCCACTCTCCTTTGCCTTCTCCAGCTCTAGGTCAGTGTCTAGAGAAATGCCCTAACTGCCCACAGTTGTAGCAGCTCCAGTCTCCCCCTCTGTCAGTTCCAGAAGGGGCCCCTCATCCTCTACCTCTTTTTCTCTTTGCTCATTTTCTCTGGTTCTTGTCTTGGCTGGTTGCTTTCTGTCTTCAGCTCCTTCTGCAGCTCCTCCAACAGCTCTTGATCCCACGGTTCCTCCACCGGGCACAGGCCCTGCGGCCCCAGTGCCAACCAAAAATGGAATTCTATGTTTACCAACTAAAATGTCAATAGGTTTGACAGGTTTCTCCTGGTTCTTAATTTTCTTCTGTTTCCGCCTCATCCTATATTTAGTAGTCCCTTCGTCCACCTCTTTCAAATGGGTTATCCACATGCATGCCAACAGGTGGGGACGGCCACTCTCCTTTGCCTTCTCCAGCTCTAGGACAGTGTCTAGAGAAATGCCCTAACTGCCCACAGTTGTAGCAGCTCCAGTCTCCCCCTCTGTCAGTTCCAGAAGGGGCCCCTCATCCTCTACCTCTTTTTCTCTTTGCTCATTTTCTCTGGTTCTTGTCTTGGCTGGTTGCTTTCTGTCTTCAGCTCCTTCTGCAGCTCCTCCAACAGCTCTTGATCCCACGGTTCCTCCACCGGGCACAGGCCCTGCGGCCCCAGTGCCAACCAAAAATGGAATTCTATGTTTACCAACTAAAATGTCAATAGGTTTGACAGGTTTCTCCTGGTTCTTAATTTTCTTCTGTTTCCGCCTCATCCTATATTTAGTAGTCCCTTCGTCCACCTCTTTCAAATGGGTTATCCACATGCATGCCAACAGGTGGGGACGGCCACTCTCCTTTGCCTTCTCCAGCTCTAGGACAGTGTCTAGAGAAATGCCCTAACTGCCCACAGTTGTAGCAGCTCCAGTCTCCCCCTCTGTCAGTTCCAGAAGGGGCCCCTCATCCTCTACCTCTTTTTCTCTTTGCTCATTTTCTCTGGTTCTTGTCTTGGCTGGTTGCTTTCTGTCTTCAGCTCCTTCTGCAGCTCCTCCAACAGCTCTTGATCCCACGGTTCCTCCACCGGGCACAGGCCCACCCCCAAGTGGGTTATTAGGGGGTGGAAGGCCACCATCTCCGTCTGCTGGTGGAGGATTTGGCAGTGGCGGATACAAGTGGCCCTATGAAAGGGTTCCCCTCAGAGAAAGGCCAGCCAGGCTTCCTGTTTTTCTTTAATCTTTCTCTTCAAGTTGGCCTCTTACAGATACCAGTTTTTCTGTGCTCAGTGTCCCATCCGCAGGGAAATCTCCATCTGTCTATTTTGTCCAGTCTTCTGGGGGGTACTGAACCATTCACTACACAGCCCTTTTGGTTCCCAGCACGGATCCTCCATCCTACTCTTACAATTTCCCTTTCCTATCCGTTGTTGAACTGTTTATGTTTCCCTTCAGACTCTGGTGTTCGTGGCTGTACTTCCTCCCTCATATGGGCCTCAGTCACCTGGGGCACAGAGAGGGGAGAAGTCAGGCTTGTCTATCACATGTCCCTGTTGCTGTGCAGAATATCAGAAAGAGTATAGAGCAAATGAGGTCAGAAGGGAACATTGTTTCCATATGTGACTGTGACTCACCACCTGGATTCTGTCTAGCAATTTTTTAATATATTTTTTTTACATTGGTAAAAAGTAAAATGGTATATCATACAATACATTTTGAGGAACAATGGGAAAGTCATTCTGCTTTGAAAGTTGCTAAACTTGTAAACTTACTTTTGAGAAAAGGGCCTTGAATGTTTTGGTACCTACTGGAGAGCTCTCCTTTACACCCATTCAGCATTTTTCACACCCTCTTAAACCAGCCCCACCCATCTCTTTAAGGATTCACAGGTGAGGTCTAACAGTGAGTAGTGTAGTAAAGATAGACTAAAAAAAGTAGTCTAGAATAAGGAAAACATTCCAGGTAAATAGAAAACAAAATACATTTATAAAAATATTTTATAAATATTAGATGACACTTACCCAGACACACTTGTCTAAATTGATGGGTCATGTGAAAGAAATGCTATAACCCCCAGCCACATCCAGTGGTGGAAAAAGTACTACAATTGTCATAGAGTAAAAGTAACTTAAACTATCAACGGAGGTTCTATCAAAAATAATTATATTAAAAGTAAGCAAAATCAACGCATAAAACCAGACACTTTCAAACCCTTCATTCTGGGTTTTACAATCTGACTAGTAACTGATCCTTATTTCATAGCCTTTACACTTCTAAAACCATTGCAGTAGAGTGGTTTAACTTAAGAATTTTGCTTCATACAGTTACACACATGCTTCCTTACACGGAGGGAAAATGTTATGTTTGTGTGTATCAGATAATACACAGATCGTATGTTAAACAAAAATGCTGCTTTTCTAATAACCAACTCTGTTGTGTTCATTCGAGTGACTGACTGATTGTACACAATGATTGATTGCACATGGGATAAATCATCACTATATAAGAAATTTGGCAGTATGTCCAGAACATTACTCTGGAAACCAAAAGGAGTATCTCAGTTTCAAGGTCTCAGCTTTGAGAGAAGAAGCCTTGTGAGGTATCGGTCAGTCACATGCAGGAAACAACATTAATAATGAATAATGTAGATCATGCTTAAATTACTTGTTTGTATAGCGTTATATAAGAACTGAATGGGAACGCTCTTTTCATAGTTTTCATCAAGCTTTGATTGAGTTTGTGAACCTCTCCGGCCGTGATAATAAAGATTGATAATAAAGATTGATTCATTTACATTGAGTTTAAGTCCATAGTGTTGAATTTCCACAACAAGTTTGGCCTCACGAATACAAAGGTTTAATCTTCTCAACATGATCCATCAGTGAATGTCTGAGAGGGAACACTGATGGCGCATTCTTAGGAAGGCATTAAGGGAAATTCCCATCTCACTAAAAAAGGATGAGGACACGCCCGTAACAGACTTTCACTGTGGGACGCATCTGGGAGGAACACAATATCTACAAGACCTATAAGGACAACTCAACTGATTTCAGTAAATCAATTTAAATGAATTTGCTTAAAAACCACTAAAACAAAACATAAAAATGAGCAAAGGTACAATATTCTTAAGAGAAGGCTATAACTAATCTCAGGAGAAGTCTAGAGTGAGGGCCCCACTGACAATTGTCTGTAAGCATTTATGAGAAGTGTCCTCATGATCTGAGAACCACTGATAATAGCACAAGGTGCTATTTTATATGTGTAGGAAGTAGCAGAAAGAGAAAAATAATCATGTTCAGTTAGCACTCCAAAGGGCAGTCAGGTTTTTTTGTGGCTTTGTTTGGTTATGACAGTTTGCTCTGGGAAAATGGGTATGGAGGGAGCCATACAGGCCCTGTTACAAGCGACAGCCGCCCAACAAGAGGCAACTAGAGCTTAACAAATAGCTCATCAGGATGCAATGCGAATGTATCAGGACACGTTACAGGTCCAGCACAGCACCAACCAGCTGCTCAGAGAGGAGCAAGAGAGAAACACCTGGGAGTTAAGAAAAGGCCTAAAGGGGCTAGCGGACCAAATTGGGGCTCAGTTACCAGCTGCAAATACCCAGAGTCGGGCCAATCCTTTTCTTCAAAAAATGACACAGCAGGATGATGTGGAAGCATATCTCACCACCTTCGAAAGGACGGCAGAGAAGGAGACGTGGCCGAAAGAAGAATGGGCAGGGCTTCTGGCACCATACCTGGTAGGGGATGCTGAAAAAGTGTATTTCGACCTGGAGTTGAAATACGAAAGAAAAAGAGCCAATGCAATGTAACCTCTGTGAAAAAGAAGAAGCTGATACAGTGCCTTGCGAAAGTATTCGGCCCCCTTGAACTTTGCGACCTTTTGCCACATTTCAGGCTTCAAACATAAAGATATAAAACTGTATTTTTTTGTGAAGAATCAACAACAAGTGGGACACAATCATGAAGTGGAACGACATTTATTGGATATTTCAAACCTTTTTAACAAATCAAAAACTGAAAAATTGGGCGTGCAAAATTATTCAGCCCCTTTACTTTCAGTGCAGCAAACTCTCTCCAGAAGTTCAGTGAGGATCTCTGAATGATCCAATGTTGACCTAAATGACTAATGATGATAAATACAATCCACCTGTGTGTAATCAAGTCTCCGTATAAATGCACCTGCACTGTGATAGTCTCAGAGGTCCGTTAAAAGCGCAGAGAGCATCATGAAGAACAAAGAACACACCAGGCAGATCCGAGATACTGTTGTGAAGAAGTTTAAAGCCGGATTTGGATACAAAAAGATTTCCCAAGCTTTAAACATCCCAAGGAGCACTGTGCAAGCGATAATATTGAAATGGAAGGAGTATCAGACCACTGCAAATCTACCAAGACCTGGCCGTCCCTCTAAACTTTCAGCTCATACAAGGAGAAGACTGATCAGAGATGCAGCCAAGAGGCCCATGATCACTCTGGATGAACTGCAGAGATCTACAGCTGAGGTGGGAGACTCTGTCCATAGGACAACAATCAGTCGTATATTGCACAAATCTGGCCTTTATGGAAGAGTGGCAAGAAGAAAGCCATTTCTTAAAGATATCCATAAAAAGTGTTGTTTAAAGTTTGCCACAAGCCACCTGGGAGACACACCAAACATGTGGAAGAAGGTGCTCTGGTCAGATGAAACCAAAATTGAACTTTTTGGCAACAATGCAAAACGTTATGTTTGGCGTAAAAGCAACACAGCTCATCACCCTGAACACCATCCCCACTGTCAAACATGGTGGTGGCAGCATCATGGTTTGGGCCTGCATTTCTTCAGCAGGGACAGGGAAGATGGTTAAAATTGATGGGAAGATGGATGGAGCCAAATACAGGACCATTCTGGAAGAAAACCTGATGGAGTCTGCAAAAGATCTGAGACTGGGACGGAGATTTGTCTTCCAACAAGACAATGATCCAAAACATAAAGCAAAATCTACAATGGAAATGGTTCAAAAATAAACATATCCAGGTGTTAGAATGGCCAAGTCAAAGTCCAGACCTGAATCCAATCGAGAATCTGTGGAAAGAACTGAAAACTGCTGTTCACAAATGCTCTCCGTCCAACCTCACTGAGCTCGAGCTGTTTTGCAAGAAGGAATGGGAAAAAATGTCAGTCTCTCGATGTGCAAAACTGATAGAGACATACCCCAAGCGACTTACAGCTGTAATCGCAGCAAAAGGTGGCGCTACAAAGTATTAACTTAAGGGGGCTGAATAATTTTGCACGCCCAATTTTTCAGTTTTTGATTTGTTAAAAAAGTTTGAAATATCCAATAAATGTCGTTCCACTTCATGATTGTGTCCCACTTGTTGTTGATTCTTCACAAAAAAATACAGTTTTATATCTTTATGTTTGAAGCCTGAAATGTGGCAAAAGGTCGCAAAGTTCAAGGGGGCCGAATACTTTCGCAAGGCACTGTATATTGTATGCATGTCCTGTGGTAACCACTGTACTTGAAAGATGAAGAAACAAACATATGTGCACGGTAAAGGTTGAAGGGAAAGAGGTTGAAGCCCTGCTTGATTCTGGAAGTATGCTAACCCTGGTCGTTGTAAACCTAGTGCCGACTCAAACTGGATACAAGTCAGGATATCAGTGTTACATGCATTCATGGGGATACCCGCCCGTACCCCAAAGCCTTAGTAAGCATACAAACCGAGGACGGGCTGCTGGATTATGAGGTCAGCGTGGTCCAAAGATGTCATATGATGTAATGCTGGGTAGATACTTTCCTAACTTTGAAGTTGTGCCAAAACATCAGCTATCTGAGCAGCTAACCGATCGCTGCAGCTGTACATAGTCTATTGGTAAATAGCCCACCCTTCTTCACCTACCTCATCCCCATACTGTTTTTATTTATTTACTTTTCTGCTCTTTTGCACACCAATATCTCTACCTGTACATGACCATCTGATCATTCATCACTCCAGTGTTAATCTGCAAAATTGTAATTATTTGCCTACCTCCTCATGCCTTTTGCACACATTGTATATAGACTCCCCCTTTGTTTTCTACTGTGTTATTGACTTGTTAATTGTTTACTCCATGTGTAACTCTTTGTTGTCTGCTCATACTGCTATGCTTTATCTTGGCCAGGTCGCAGTTGCAAATGAGAACTTGTTCTCAACTAGCCTACCTGGTTAAATAAAGGTTAAATTAAAAAAATTAAATAAAAATATTTGAGAAGCCAACAACCTTGACCAAGCAGGAAGTAGCATGTAGCCTTCAAGCAAAGCCAAGAAAAGAGAAGGTCTCCCAGGGGCCAACCTCACAGGTGCTAGTAGGGGAGGATGAGGAAGAAGTGGCAGTCCTCGTCCATAACAAGCAGCCTGGTACTAGTGGGGCCGGGGTCGATCTGGATCCAGAGGACAACTATCTAGAACCAACAGACCTGGCAGGGTCCCTGACTATTTTCAGGACAGCCCTAAACCAGGATCCAACCCTGTAGCGAGCCCGAGCAGAAGTGCAGGTCGTAGATGGTACTCCCATAAATGATGGGACGATGCCTAATAGCTTTCCCCACTTAATCATGAAAAAGGGTTTGGTGTACAGAGTCTCAAAAATAGGGGTTGATGTGGTGGAACAGTTGTTGGTCCCAACCCAATACCTGAGGACAGTGCTGGATCTAGCTCATGGGCACATTCTGGGATGACACCTTGGTATCGATTAAAACTTGAGACCGGATTGTAAGGAGGTTTTACTGGCCAGGAATTCAGGTTGAAGTGGCTCGGCATTGTGGAGAGTGCCCCGAGTGCCAGGTAACAGCTCCCCGACCAGCTGTTAGAAGTATGTTAGTGCCACTCCCCATAATCGAAACGCCATTTGAGAGGATAGCGATCGATATAGTGGGCTCACTACCCAAATCCGCCAGAGGGCACCAATACATTCTGGTCATTCTACGTAGATTATGCCACTCTCTACCAAGAAGCCATTCCCAAAATTATTGCCAAGGCATTAATGCTGCGGTTCACCAGGGTAGGGGTTCCAAAGGAGATCCTTACTGACCAGGGACCCCCTTTATGTCCAGCCTTATGGCGTAACTTTGTAAATTGTAGCAGGTGAAACTGTTGAGGACATCGGTTTACCATCCTCAGACGGACTGGCTGGTTGAGAGATTCAACCGCACCCTGAAGTCAATGCTCAGGAAGGTAATCGATAAGAATGGGAAAAACTGTCATTGCTTGTTGCCGTATCTGATGTTTGCCATTAGAGAGGTTCCCCAAGCCTTGCTGGTGTTTTCCCCCTTTGAGCTGGTATATGGGAGGCACCCCCGGGTGCCCGGGAACACCAATCCACCCCGTATACTAGTGCTATAGAGCACGTCACAGCAATGCAAGACAGGATAGCCACAGTCATGCCCATCGTCAGAGAGCACATGAGACAACCACAAGAGCACCAGCAGGCTACCCTGAGGGAATTTCAACCAGGAGATAAGGTGTTAGTGCTGGTCCCCACGATAGAGAGCAAACTACTACCCACATGGAAAGAACCATATGAAGTACTGGAGAGAATAGAAGAAGTTAGGAGATGTAACCAAAGGTTACTGGCAAATTCCTCTGACCCCCAGAGCCAGAGAAAAGACAGCCTTTGAATTGAACCCTGTGGCACCCCCATAGAGACTGCCAGAGGTCCGGACAGCAGACCCTCCGATTTGACACACTGAGCTCTATCAGAGAAGTAGTTGGTGAACCAGGCGAGGCAATCATTTGAGAAACCAAGGCTGTCGAGTCTGCCGATGAGGATATGGTGATTGACAGAGTCGAAAGCCTTGGCCAGATCAATGAATACGGCTGCACAGTAATGTTTCTTATCGATGGCGGTTAAGATATCGTTTAGGACCTTGAGCGTGGCTGAGGTGCACCCATGACCAGCTCTGAAACCGGATTGCATAGCAGAGAAGGTATGGTGAGATTCGAAATGGTCGGTAAACTGTTTGTTGACTTGGCTTTCGAAGACCTTAGAAAGGCACGGTAGGATAGATATAGGTCTGTAGCAGTTTGGGTCAAGAGTGTCCCCCCCTTTGAAGAGGGGGATGACCGCAGCTGCTTTCCAATCTTTGGGAATCTCAGACGACACGAAAGAGAGGTTGAACAGGCTAGTAATAGGGGTGGCAACAATTTCGGCAGATAATTTTAGAAAGAAAGGGTCCAGATTGTCTAGCCCGGCTGATTTGTAGGGGTCCAGATTTTGCAGCTCTTTCAGAACATCAGCTGAATGGATTTGGGAGAAGGAGAAATGGGGAAGGCTTGGGCGAGTTGCTGTTGGGGGTGCAGTGCTGTTGTCCGGGGTAGGAGTAGCCAGGTGGAAAGCATGGCCAGCCGTAGAAAAATGCTTATTGAAATTCTCAATTATGGTGGATTTATCAGTGGTGACAGTGTTTCCTATCTTCAGTGCAGTGGGCAGCTGGGAGGAGGTGTTCTTATTCTCCATGGACTTTACAGTGTCCCAGAACTTTTTTGAGTTAGTGTTGCAGGAAGCAAATTTCTGCTTGAAAAAGCTAGCCTTGGCTTTTCTAACTGCCTGTGTATAATGATTTCTAGCTTCCCTGAACAGCTGCATATCACGGGGGCTGTTCGATGCTAATGCAGAACGCCATAGGATGTTTTTGTGTTGGTTAAGGGCAGTCAGGTCTGGGGAGAACCAAGGGCTATATCTGTTCCTGGTTCTAAATTTCTTAAATGGGGCATGTTTATTTAAGATGGTTAGGAAGGCATTTAAAAAAAATCAGTTCACATATGGTGTCCAGAGCACAGCTGGGGGCAGAGGGTGGTCTATAGCAGGCGGCAACGGTGAGAGACTTGTTTTTAGAGAGGTGGATTTTTAAAAGTAGAAGTTCAAATTGTTTGGGTACAGACCTGGATAGTAGGACAGAACTCTGCAGGCTATCTTTGCAGTAGATTGCAACACCGCCCCCTTTGGCAGTTCTATCTTGTCTGAAAATGTTGTAGTTTGGAATTAAAATGTCTGAGTTTTTGGTGGTCTTCCTAAGCCAGGATTCAGACACAGCTAGAACATCCGGGTTGGCAGAGTGTGCTAAAGCAGTGAATAGAACAAACTTAGGGAGGAGGCTTCTAATGTTAACATGCATGAAACCAAGGCTATTACGGTTACAGAAGTCGTCAAAAGAGAGCGCCTGGGGAATAGGAGTGGAGCTAGGCACTGCAGGGCCTGGATTCACCTCTACATCGCCAGAGGAACATAGGAGGAGTAGAATAAGGGTACGGCTAAAAGCTATGAGATTTGGTCGTCTAGAACGTCTGGAACATAGAGTAAAAGGAGGTTTCTGGGGGCGATAAAATAGCATCAAGGTATAATGTACAGACAAATGTATGGTAGGATGTGAATACAGTGGAGGTAAACCTAGGTATTGAGTGATGAAGAGAGAGATATTGTCTCTAGAAACATCGTTGAAACCAGGAGATGTCATTGCATGTGTGGGTGGTGGAACTAATAGGTTGGATAAGGTATAGTGAGCAGGACTAGAGGCTCTACAGTGAAATAAGCCAATAAACACTAACCAGAACAGAAATGGACAAGACATATTGACATTAAGGAGAGGCATGCTTAGTCGAGTGATCAAAAGGGTCCGGTGAGTGGAGAGGTTGGTTGGTGATTTAGACAGCTAGCCAGGGCATCGGTAGCAAGCTAGCATAGGATGGAGGTCTGTTGTTAGCCACCTCCTGCGCTCCGTCAGTAGATTAGTGGGGTTCCGTGTGGTAGAGGGGATCAATCCAAATCACACAACAACAACAAAAATAAAAACAATAGAAAACATAATAATAATAATAATAAAAAATAAAAAATAAAATAAAATAATAATAATAATAAAAAATGAAAATTGGTCCGGTATGCTCCGCTCCGAGCCGCGCCGTACAGAACTGGCGATAGACTTTCGAGCCAAAGGATAGCCGATGACCACAAACCGTGGTTAGCTGAACACCAACGACTTGCCAGTAAAGGAGCCAACTAGCTTCTGAACTAGCTTCTGGATTAGCTACTGGCTAGTTTCAGGCCAGCCTCCTGGAGTTTCTGGCTAGCTTCTTGGAGGATTACAGATCTGAGGTAAATAATACTTTTTTATAAATATACATTGGTGAGGCGGGTTGCAGGAGAGTGTTTTGAAGATGAGTTGATGGAAAATAAAAATAAAATGTGAAAAAGTTGTAAATATATATATATATACAGGACACGACAAGACGAGGACAAAAGACGTCTGAACTGCTATGCCACCTTGGAGAAGAATGCAGAGGGCAAAAGAGAAAAACGCTCGGGTGATGTGGTGGTTTTTGAGTCTCCAACAGTTTCACTTTGACTTGGTCGAATCTAGGGTGGGAGATGTGTGGCAAAGAAGGGGGTCGAGTGATAAATGGCAGATATGTGAGAGCAGAACTAATAAACTGGCTCTGCCCTCTCACTAAAATGGCCACCCCGATCAGAACTACATATCACAAAATGGCTGACCACCAAAACTACCATTCCCAGAAGCAAGGGGAACGCTCAGAAGGTGGGGCCGACCCACAAATAAGGGGTCAAGACAAACCAGGAAGAGAGAGAGGAGGGGCTGAAAGGATCTGTAAATCATAGAGAAAGAGACAATATATATAGTCTGGATTTACCGTGTATGAGCTGGACTGTTTGGACTTACCTGTTGGCGTTTGGACCTGGACCTACCGAGAACCCGGTTTGTGTACCGAACCCTGCTATCCTTGACCTCGCCTGAGGCCTGGGTGGACCAGGATGGAGAAACAAACACACAGGTACTATCCTGTTTGAAAGAACTCTCATTCTGGAGTGATTTTGGGGACAGTTTCCCGCTTAATTTGTGACAAACTCTCCTAATCTTGAAGAGGTTTGTCACAAGGGGTAATAGTCTAGTTACAGTTTGATATTACACATTTCTACTTTTGTCAAAGTAGTTTTCATTGCAAGGTAAAGCTTGCTGTTAGTTCGCTGATGGATGGCTGGATTGCTAGCTAACATTGAACCTACTATATTTGGTTAACTTTAGCTAGCTATGACAATCGGTTTGTATTGCTAGTATGCTATGGTTTGGGATTATAGTTAATTGTTTAGTGAGCTAACATTAACGTTACATGTCTAAACAAAAGACCCCAAGTTAAAGCTTGCTGTTAGCTAGCTAACATTCATTTACGTGTATGGACTTTGTGTAACGTGACCATAGTGCTGTTTTCTCAGAAAGCCATTTCGCATTGCTAGTTACAGCCTAATGTTAGCTAGCTAACATTGACCCTATATTGTTAACTTTAGCTAGCTGTGACATTCGATTTGTATTGCTAGCACTCTATGGTTTGGAATGATGGTTAATTGTTTAGCTGGCTAGCTAGCTAGCTACATGTCTAAACAAAATACCAAGTTAAAGCTTGCTGTTAGATAGCTAGCTGACGTTAAGATGAACTGTGTGTAGTGATATCTCAGAATGCCATTTCACACCTATTGTATAATAATGCTAAAATATTTATCTGAAATGTGTCTTTTAGAATCAGTAGAACACGCCTGACTCTCCTCCACCAGTCATACAAGGATAATGGTCTAATGCCTCTCATCAAAAAGAGAGCTGGCAAAAGCAAACACAGGTTTAACCTGAAGTATGAGGACTTGCAGTGAGTAGTGAACTAAGTCAACAACTACTCAGAGGATAATGTATTACCAGAACGCCACCCAGGCCACAAACACTTTGGTGGATTGCAGCTGCCATCCCAAGTGACAAAACAGCAGTGTGGTGTCTCTACAAGGAATCGATGACAACAATTGCTATGTAAAGCATAAACACATTTTGATTATTTAATTGACCTCCAACATGATTGGCCCTACTTGTATTGATCTCACATTATTGCTGTATTTTCCAGAAGCTGTTAAGTCAGCCAAGCTGAAGAAGCAAGAGCAGCATCTCCTGCTTGTTCAGAGTGAGCAGTCTTTCTACGAGAAGATGGTTGCTGACTGTAAGACCACCTGTCAAGACCTGCAGTTGTCTCTGGGGACCCCTACTAAACCAGCAAGCAAAGACATTAGGCTTTGATTTTGTTCAACAAGTAAGCAACATTTCATCCTTTATACTGATTACGGACATACACGGATAGATAGAGCATACACCAAAATATATATTTTTTATATATATCTATATATTTACATTTTTTGCAACTTTTACTTCACTACATTCCCAAAAGAAAAGAATGGACTTTTTACTCCATACATTTTCCCTGACACCCATTTTGACAGGAAAATTCTCCAATTCACACACGTTTCAAGAGAACATCCCAGGTAATCCCTACTGCACTTGATCTGGCGGACTCACTAAACACATGCTTCGTTTGTAAATTATGTCTGAGTGCTGGAGTGTGCCCCTGGCTATCCGTCAATAAAAATAAAGTAGTACAATTGGGCCGTCTGGTTTAATTCAAGGAATTTGAAATGATTTATATTTTTGATACTTAGGTACATTTTAGCAATTCCATTTACTGTTTACACTTAAGTA
Source organism: Oncorhynchus kisutch (assembly GCF_002021735.2). Classification (NCBI taxonomy): domain Eukaryota; kingdom Metazoa; phylum Chordata; class Actinopteri; order Salmoniformes; family Salmonidae; genus Oncorhynchus; species Oncorhynchus kisutch. The sequence continues at coordinate 7,878,447 of NC_034196.2, forward strand.
TATTTAAAACCAAATACTTTAACTCAAGTAGTATTTTACTGGCCTACTTTTACTTGAGTCATTTTCTATTAAGCTATAATATAATGATTACCTTAAAATGTAACATTTGTTATTACAGAACTGAGTGTAGGGGAAATTGTAATTGTCTGAAGAGAGAGCCTTGAGTTGTACACAGTATGCATCTCCTCTCACTCTATCTTGGATTGTGCAGGCGACTGTGACCTCCTCCTCAGACCAATTGGCAGAAGGCCCAGCATCTGTTCTGGGAGTTAAGATAGGAGTTTCTTGGGAAACAGCCAGTCATGGCACAGGAACTAACCTTATGAACCCATGCCTATGTAGCTTTTTTTGTAGAGCAGTAAATAAGAGGACTGAAGGGATTAATTTAATATTGACTTAATACAGAATTTCCACCACACTAGCTTTACCAACAGCCATATGAAACCCTTTTAAAAACAGAATAACACAATACAAAATAAACAAGGGCAACATCTAAGCAGGCAAAGGTGTTTGAGTGTAATCATGTTAGCCATATTGAGATTCAGAATAAAGTAGATTTACACCAAAACATGAATTATGGGCATGAGTGTTGTACTTAAGTGTTGTATTTACAGGTGATATAACCTCCATCAAATACTATGGCTGCCATATTGGGGTTTCCAAAAAAAAACAATCCCCAAAAATTCTTTTTTTAAAGAATATGGGGGTGGGGGGGGCCTAGAGATGCAAAATCCTTCAAGGAACCTTGGACCCCAAATTGTTTTATTTTGATGTCAGATCCCACTTGTTTTCCTTAAAGCTCCAGAGCAGTTGAAAACATAATTTTACACATTATGAGATACTGTGAAAATTATGGTAATACCCTTTTAGTGCAAGAACTGTTTAAAAAGCTATGTCAGCTTGTTTTGGTGGGGTGGAGTTTTGTCCTTCCATGAAGTAAATTGCTCCACCGTAGATGGTCAAGTCAGACAGAGCACTGCGGACTGCAGCTTTCCTTCTCGTTCACTGACTTGTAACCAAAGAAAATGTTTGATTTGGCTAGCTGTGTGACGTGACACAAACCCATCTAGCAAACTTCGGTCAACTTGCACCGGAGACTGAAGTCCTGAGTTGTGACAGTACGAACTGGCTATGACTGACCCAGCAGACTCGGACCAGCTCTGCAACACTGTCTCCTCACAAGGAGCCACCATTAGAAGACACAAGGACTTGCTACGGAACCTTATAGAAAGATTCCACACTGTGGCAGAACGCCATGACCAAACCTTCGATAACTTACTGGAGCAATTCTTCGGGCTATCTAATAAGCAGCAAGCCACAACGGTACCTGCCCAGACTCTCAGTAACCCCGCCTCTAGCGGTGCTTCTCCCCTTCCCACCCCGGCTCTCCAAGAACCCGACTTACCACCTCCAGAGCGCTATGCTGGGGATCCTGAAACATGCCGGGTGTTTCTCTCCCAGTTGTCCCTCATCTTCGAGCTGCAGCCCTCTTCATTTCCTTTGGATTGCTCGAAGATAGCGTACCTTATAACGCTGATGTCTGGGAGGGTGCTCGTCTGGTGATGTGGGAGCAACAAACCGCCGTGTGACATAATCTGGAGGAGTTCGTGGCGGAAGAAGGTGTTTGATTCTCCGATGTCCGGGAGAAAGGCGATTCAGAAGCTTCTGCAACTGCGTCAGGATTCCCGTAGTGTGGCTGACTACGCTGTAGATTTTCGCACGTTGGCTGCCGAGAGTGCCTGGAATCCAGAGTCCCTATTCAACACCTTCCTTCATGGATTATCGGAGAGGTTCAAAGACTACCTCGCAGCCTGGGAGCTACCCATGGACCTCAATTTCCTCATAGCCCTGACTATAGGGATTGCTGGGCAGCTGTGGGAACACAGGAGGGAGAGGAAGTCTGTTCCCGACCACTCATTTCTCCCTCGCCTCCGAAGAATCCCAGAAGTCCCAGAAGCCTACACTTCCGAGAGAATCCGAAGTTACCGGAGTTCCCTTAGGAATCATCGAGGACTGTCGACTTCTCTTTTCCGGCATCCATGCAACTGGGCAAGGCTAGATTATCCCCTGAGGAATGTTCACGCAGACAAAGCTCTAAAAGCTGTCGGTATTTTATATATCCACCTGTCCAATAAAAGCCCAGGCCCATCAGAAGGTAGGAGTACGCTGGTGGGCCATGAGTCTTTACTCATACTCCTCTCCATGCTATCCTGTTGTGGGGTGACCGCTCTAAATCTTTCCGGGTGCTCCTGGACTCTCGGGCTGACAAGAGTTTTATGGACAATGCCCTGGTGTCGGAGCCGGGGATCTCCACACAACCCTTCTCCAATCCCATGGATGCCAGAGCATTGAATGGGCACTCTATTGGCAGGATCAATCGCAGCACTATTCCTATCAACCAGAATATCAGGGAATCACAGTGAGTCCATGCAGTTCCTGCTCATTGAATCTCTTCATGCTCCCGTGGTTTTGGGATTGTCATGGCTCCAGAGGCACAACTCCCTGATCGACTGGGCTACGGGTTCTTTCCTGCGGTGGAGCCGCCTCATGTGCAGCTTTATTCCCTGTCTGGTCCGGTGACAAAGGCCATGGAGGAGTACATCGAGGGCTCTCTGGCTGCTGGGAGCATTCATCCTTCGTCCTCTCCTAACGGTGCAGAAGGAGAAGGAGTACAAAACCCTGCGCCAGTGTATCGACTACTGGGGCCTCAATGACATCACAGTAAAGAACCGCTACCACTCCTCTCCTCTGCGTATGAGCTTCTCCAGGGGGCGACAGTATTTTCGAAGTTAAGACCTTCGAAACGTCTACCATCTGGTTCGGATACGTGAAGGAGACAAATGTGAAACAGCCTTTAAGAACACTGAGTATCTGGTGATGCCATTCGGATTGAACAACGCTCCCGCAGTGTTCCAGGTTCTGGTCAATGATGTGCTCCGTGACATGTTGAACTGATTTGTGTTCATTTACCTCAATGACCACCTTGTCTTTTCTCGTTCAGTTTAGGAGCATGTCCTCCACAAGTCGTACAGCTACTCTTGGAGAACCAGTTGTATGTCAAGGCTGAGAAGTGTGAATTCCATTGTTCCACTATCTCCTTTCTGGGATACGTCATCGGGGGGGGGGGGGGTCAAGCAAGTTCATGCTAACGACATTTTCGGATCACTAAACAACTTAATTTGGAACCACAGAAAGTTACTGCAAGTCGCAAAGAAAACAGGAGCTGCCTCAACTATTCCGGCACCATTTCAACTTCAACATTTCAACATCAAATCACCTATGGTTAGTCGAATATAGTGACAACAAAAAGATATCAAAAACTATTTAGTCTAATCAATGTAAGCTAAATATGATGTCCATGGTTCTGATTTCTTTGTGTGCCTGCGTTCGTGCAAGTAGAAAACATGTTGACCCTCCCTACTTGTAGAGAAAAGCCAATGCCATCCTCCTCTCTTTCATGTTGACAAAACGGTCTATCATTCTGTCATACAGTAGACACTTGATTTTTGTTGTCCTAGGCTATAATCATTAGCCAGTACAGAGATTTAAGTAAAACGACAATCCAAATCCCTATCTTCATCCATGGCAAGGCTAATTTAGGAAAGGAACAATTTTAGCTAGCTAGCTAGCCAGCCACCAGAGGACAACAACACAACGAGATGCAACAATTCAAGTTGTTTCTGTCAATGATGTATGGTCTCAATGTGATTTGACAGGGGAGACGCCAAACCCAAGCTGGCCGTGACACGTTTTTTTTTGTGTCAGGACCATTCACAGTTGAGCTCACTCAGTTTAGCTCAATGCTGATTGGCTATAATTTTATACTTTATCAAGGGAGGCCAAATTCTCACTGGCTTCCCTTGCATTCAATGCTACAGGCGGCAACATTGTCATACTCGTTTGGATCAGATAGATGGTCCTAACAGAGACAGAGGGCCGCTGTTTCGCTCTCTCAGATGCTTTCTCCTGTGTGATACATTAAGCCTCTTGCGAATTGAAGGGAAATTATGAAATACAGAGAGAGGAAAGATACAAAATAATGTATGTTCGTTTCTTTTTTCCTTGGTCAATTTTTTGAGGAAGCCTGTCTTCCCTTGGCGTCCATGAATACATGCCACTGGATCTGAAACGGGTGGAGCCTTTGCTTACTTCACCACAGGCCCTGTGGTAAAGAAGACAACGGCTTCACCTCTCAGTGATCACCTAGGTGACTCAGTGATCTCTGTCGCAAGGGGCCAAAGAGAAACCTACATCTACCTCAAGACGAGACAAAACATTCCTATGAGGTAAGTTTTAACGTCAAAGTTTAACTCCTTATACCATTTATACTGTTAAAACAAAACAAAAATATATTCTGAAATAATGGAAAGATAAGTGTGTATGGGTTAGTATCTACATAAATGACAACTTAGAGCCCAAGTCAAGTTTTTCAGTTGTCTATACTTGTTCAGGTACATTTCGATAAATGAGTTGTTGAACAGGTTATGTATTCCCCAGATTGTTAATACCAATGACAAAAATATACATAAATTTACCCTCTGTGCCAGTTCCACCCCTTTCTGTTTCAATTTGTTCTCTAAGACAAGGCACACTCACCTCTTGAAGGGAGGTGCAGGTTGTCAGTGTTAGTTTCGGTCCAGAGGAAAAATGCAGGTAGCTGGTTTCTGGTGTTTTCTGCTGCAACATCACATTGTAATGTTATGTTGTAGGCAGACACTAACACCAGTATGGCAGAATTCATCAAGCAAATGGTGTTGGGCAAAACCCCAGTGAAAGGGGATACAAAGGATGAGGTCCATGTGATTTTTAAAAAATAAACCAAAATCACACAATTCCTAAAAATAAAAAACCTGGAGGACATAAACCAAAGGCTTTATGATAGTTTCCGAAATGCCACACACAAAATAAACAAAAAGGTGAGCCTGAATGTGGTCAAATACAAGTTTGGTACAATTTTCTCAATTGGTTTGGCAAATTGTGAGAACCTATGCACTCCAAACAGTTAACAAAACTACCAAAACAGTTATGGCCAGATGGCTTTTCATAAAGTAAAGAAAGGAAGGTACGTGAGAATAGGGTTTGCCGACAGAATAAGGGCCACCCATATGTGGTGGTGTTGTAGTTTAGCGTCCCGATGGTTGCGGGGAAAGTGGAAGGCAGATCCAAAAGGATGCAGTAGCAGCTCTCAGATGTGGCCCTAAGGCCTCAGGCCCTCTGGCAGAAAGAGAAAGGAGGGGGTTAGTTGGAGCACATGACCACACAGTAAACAAGATAAAACAAACTTCCCCAGCCACCCAGACAAGATATGAGCTATCGCAGCATACATTATTGCACCCCTCCCGACAAGGCACAGCGCTCACTGCTTAGATGTCAGTACACCCTCAAATGACTACCCTAAGACACTAATGAGTGTTGCACGAGACGTCAGGGCGCGACCTGAGTTGATCTCCCCCACTGTAAGTTCGTCACAATATGCCTAGCTAAAACTGTAATTGTCCACATCATATCCCAGTCCAGAAACAACCCCTACCCCGTAGTCACTTCATGTTTATCCAAAAGAATTGGACAGGACATGCAGGATTTTGTAACTTTTGGTATCAATGATGTAAATGCAATTAGGTGATATTCTTGTCCTTTATTCATAAAGCATTGCAGAGTAGATGTGCTGATCTAGGATCATGGCTCCATGTCCATGTATTCATTTTGAAATATAAGGCATAACTGACAGCATGCAGTTGTTTTGCTGTGTTGTTTCCTGTGAAGGGTACTATATTGAACTATATTGGCTGCCATTTCTTTCTTTCCAGGGCTGGTAACTATTTCCTTTTCAAGTGTACAAGAGGACATTCTGAAACTGGCAATGGTTTCAGAAGAGTGGGATGGAACGCCTATATCTCCTTCACTCTGCAGTCCAGGACAGACTTCATGGTTGTTATAGAAAGGTTGTATGACATCCACAACAGTCATGATCCCCAAGACCAACACTGCAGCCAGATCCACCCAACCTTGAGGAAGGAAAGAGAGCTGGCTGCGTACCTACCTGCAGAGCTGGTTGCGTATTGGGGGTAACACCGTCAATGATTCTGGTACTTGCACAGAATTGGGCCAAGGCACGTGGGAAGTGACTGGAACACGGGAGAATACTTTGACACCAGGGGACATACAAAACATCAGGAACACCATGATGCAAAGACAACAAATGGCCAGAAAAGATGCCATCCATGTCTCAGAAAAATCACAGTGGAAACTATTTCATGAACAATAGATCAACAACAAAAACCTTGCCCTTGTGCTGATGACAAAAGAAATTAGGAAAAATGTCATGGCCTATGGTAAGGTTATGGTCTTAATGGATGCCACAAATGGCCTCACCAACTACGGCTTCCCTCTCTATTCCATCCCGCTTAGAGAAGCTCATGGCCATGGGGTGCCAGCTGCCTAGATCATCGCTCTGTGCAAGAGCATACTTTTGCTGTTTTCACAGAGCGATCCACAGGCCAACTTGCACACACCATTGCCAGGTCCTCACATACCCGCAGGTAGATGCAGAGGGCTTTGGCTGACATCTTCTCTGGCCCATCTGTATGCCTCTTCATCTCCTCCCAACTGTATGTCTTTTTTTTTTTTACCCCATCACTTGAATGCCTTCAAAAGAGAAGTAAACACGTTTAAATCCACAGTAACTGTCCTGCTTTTCTGACATGTAACCTACAGTATTAGCCTATACGATTAGTAAGGGATAAACGCAGAACCTCTGTACATGATCTGGAAATAATGGACAACATAGCAGGGACGACACAACATTTGTTTTAGGTATCCAAGGCCCTGCAACAGACTAACGTCCTGTCCAGGGGTTGTACTTGTACATCAAGCAGCCTAACACTACCGAAACAGGAGATGCAGTTTTTTAAATATCTAGTTAATTGATTGGGTAGAGACATCTACATACCTGCACTCCTCATTGCAATCTCTGCCAGCTGAATCATCTACTGCTCCTCAGGGCTTATGTTCTTTACAATGTGTTTGAGCTAATCTACTGAGTAGCTTGATCCTTAGTTTACAATTCATTTTTACGTTAATATCTATTAAAAAGTGTACTTACCATCGCTAATAAATGTAGGAAATGGATATAGTTATATGTATGCAATGGCGAAATTAGCTAGCTAGCTACTTACCAGCAAAGGCTCCACATTTATGTTGTGCAGCATAACATTTTGCACCTGATTGGTCTGACGCTAAAAATGATGCTTTGCAGTGATTGGCTTGAATGTCCAACGACCCAGTGTAGTTTAAAACGCCATCTCCCACAGATGGTGAATTAGTTAATCCTTTAGACCCAAATTGAATTCTAGAAGACTGCTGTAGATTACTGAGAATTTTCAAGATGAGGCAGATTTTCTCACACATTTCAAACAAACAGACATAGCTCAAAAACAACGAATAAATCACAATGACCTGTTAACTTAGTTTTAGAGAGCACACACTGTCACTCCAACACACACAAACACTCACTCCATCATTTGCTCACTCGCACATAATATGCACATACATTTGTACCGACTCTTCCTGTTACGGATACAGGTATCCTGTGTGTGTGTCCTGTGTTCTTTTCCCTCCTTCTCCTCTCACAGGTGAAAATCATCACTCCCCAATCAGTCACCAATCAATCATCAATCGGAAGACACACCTCCTCCTGTTTCCTACCCAATCACAGTTCCTTTCCCTTGGTTTAAAAACCCTGTCAGTTGTTTGCTCTAGAGCTCAATCTCTCTGTAAATGCCATGTCTATAGGTCTCTCGCTTTCACTCTCTCTTTATGCATTAACCTCTTTTTTTTTTGAGCACCTCCATATCACTTTGTCCTCACCTGTGAGTATTGTTTTTGGTTATGGTGTTTGTTTGCTGGTGGGAAAAGGGGAAACAAGACAAGTCGCCCATGGGCATATGTTACGCCCCTGAAAACAGGGGAGAAATAATCACGAGAGTGATACGGTGTTGTATTCTCAATTTAACGTTTAGTTGAATGTATTTCACAAAAGTAACACATTACAAAACAACAGAAAAACCATTATACAAATAACACAGCAAAATATCTTATTAACAACATACATGTTCATTCACAATCGACATAAAATGGCAGCTACTCTCAGTACGATGCTATTCTTCACTTCAACCGAGCAGGGCTAATATTACTCTCTTCAAACTTAACTCTAACTTCCTCAAAACGTTACTAAGACACACCTTAAACACTCTTGACATGTTAGTGAGTTATAACATTTAAATTACTATTTTTATCATCAATAAAGTACCTGAACAGGGGAGAAATAATCACGAGAGTGATACGGTGTTGTATTCTCAATTTAACGTTTAGTTGAATGAGAAAAAGACCGCGATTTTCCCCAGGAATATGGGTGGAGACCAGAGCAATCGATCTCCGGCTCATAGATTAAGAGCATTTCGTAGATCACAGATTAACACTTTTAGGCACTACAAAATCAAGTAATCAATATAACATTTACACATTACTCTCACAATTCGTACCCTTTGACAGATTTGAACTTTAACATAATTATATGAATGTTATCAATCTTTATCAACTGATACTGAATGCATCTTTTTAACCTTAGATGCTTTAACCTGTCACACATACACTACCCGTAGGTGAACTTTGTTAAATACACTAGTTAGAACTGGGCGGACCACCCACTGTTTTTTTTGGTTAGTTAGCTGTTGTTGAAATAGTCTAGTTTAGGGGTGTTTTTGAATACTTATTATTTATTTCCTTGGGTCCAGCTCAGCCCCTTTTCCTGCTCCCCCCATTACCGTGTGTTTACTAATAAACCCTGAGTTTGACGGTAGATTTCAGTTGTCGTGGTTATTTCGTTCTCACTTTTACTTTGTCACTATTATAAATTGCTTGAGTTATGTTACAGGTCTCATTACCATCCCCCCCCCCCCCCCCCCCTAGACTGTCGGGACAAAAGGGATTCGTAACACTTCCCACCCGTACACCCACACACAATACAAGCTGCTTCTACTCTGTTAATCGTATACCCTGTTGCCCTTACCCGTATACAGTACATATCTGCCTCCATCACTCCTGTATCCCTGCATGTAAATACGGTACTGAGACTGACTTTTTAAATCATTCCTGAATATCGTATGCCTTTCTTACTTATTGTGTATTCAATATTTGCTATTTATTGTTTATTTTCTAGTGATAAGTTACTGGTTTTTGAGTTTGGAAGAATGCCATTTCACTGTACTTTTGCATGTGACATTAAAAACAACCTTTTCTTTCATTTAATGCTACATTCATGTCAATAAGAACAAGACTCATTTTGTCTTCCATTGTTTTAAAGACACCCAGAATAAAAACAAGATTAACTCTCAACACAACACTAGAATATTTCAATTGTAGTACATTTGACTAAATTACTCACTCAAAATGTACGAAGTATATTAATAAAATCGATTGGCAGGTATGCCCTCACCCGTCTGAGCAGTCGACTGTGAATGCCCTCACCTTCTAGTGCAATTATGCTGACTGTGATTTGGGTTCTGACCCTCCACAGAATGTCCTATATGAACAATGCTGATGCTCCTCTGGGCCCTGACCCTGCACAGGATGACAGGATGTCTGGTAACAACAATGCTTATTTTTTTCATTTTTTTTTTTCATTTTCACCAACACACACGGTAATATAACATGAATCTTGACTGGGAGTGAATCTAGGTGGAATAGTACTTGTGTTTCTCTGAATGAACATGACAACATATGGCATCCTCTCCCTCCGGCCTTCCATGCTGCTGTGTGATCTGATTTTCCCCAGCACCACCGGGTAGTAAATTACTCTGCGCATGCACGAGCTCCAAGACCCATCTGGGTGGGTTCTAGAAGCTCGTGCCATGGCAGTGCAACAACCACTTTAAGGATTGCTGATATCATGGCCTGGTAGTTTCAATGGAGTGGTGTGTGTGTGTGTATATTTAAAAAGTACATGGTATTGCGCAGAGGTGGAGCGCATGAGGTCCTCACTTCTCCAAGGGGTTTTGTGTCAAATTCACATTTTTACGCAACTACTACTTTCGATATTCCAAGCAGAAAATAGTGGCATGGTGGCCAAGTGGAAGGTGTCTTTAACTAAATCATGGATTCAATCCCTGTCCGTGCCGGAAGATGACTGACATGTTATTGGAGTTGTATATGAAACAGCACACTGTAATGATATGGCATTATGTCTACCAAAGAAAGGGGATGAGGTGCAACACAATTGTGAGGTCCTTGGTTTTATCCCCAGCTTCTCCATGGAGTTATTTGTTGTCAAATTCAAGTTTGACAAATAAGAGCAGTGGTTGATTAGCCTCAACCCACCTTCAGAGTGTAGCTCCAATGTTTTCTGGGATTTGCACATTTATACCACCGCTTCATTCAGGACTACAGCACCCTCTGTCCAAAGGTTCTGTTCACGTGCTCCCCAGCTGCTGACCGGGCGTCTTCATATCTGAAGTATCGGTTCATCACAGCCCCCATCCTCATGCATCTGAACCTGTTCCAACTATTTGTGGTAGGGGTCTATGCTTCTGATGTTGGAGTGAGGGCCGTCCTGTCCCAGCGGTCTGCCCGGGACCAAAAGCTTGTGTGTGTCAAAAGCATCCCTGTGTCTTCCTGTCCCATTGTCTCAATCCCCCTGGGAGGAACTATGGGGGGGGACTCGGTCCCCGGTCCTGGAGTGGGCTCATTCCTCTAAGCTAACCTGCCACCTGGCTCCCGCCGAACCCGGGCCTTTCTCCTACAACGCTTTTGGTGGCCCACTAGTTTCTGACTTCTCCGCATTTGTCACAGCATGCATGGTGTGTGCTCAGAATAAGACTCCGTGGCAAGCTCCGGCTGGCCTCCTTCAACCACTCCCTGTTCCTCATCACCCCTGGTCCCATATATCCCTGGACTTTGGCACTGGTCTCCCTCCTTATGATGGCAACACCACCATCCCTACAGTAGTGGATAGGTTTTCTAAAGCCACCCATTTCATCCCCCTCCCCAAGTTACCTTCAGCCAAGGAGATGGCCCAGCTCATCGTGCAGCATGGACTTTCTGTCGACATAGTCTCCGATCGCCTCCTGTGTCTGCATCTGGGTTATATCCTTAGTCGTGATACCAATTGTCATACATTATTAAAGTATAGATACCTTACCTCCTCCTCTCCCTCTGCTACTTTCTTTCCCTCCTCTCCATGTTCCTCTCCCTCCTCTTCACTCTCCTCTCTCCCTCCACTCTCCTCTCCTTCCCTCTCTTCTTCCTCTCTCCTTCTTCCTCTCTCCCTCCACTCTCCTCTTGTGCCACTCCTCCCTCCTCGCTCCACATCTCTATCCCTCCAATAATCTCTAACTCCTCTTCCTCCCTGCCTTTTGCTGCTGAGCTCACATCACTCCCTTCCCTTTCACTGATCTAGTGGAACAGAGTAACCGAAGGAGAGGAACAAATAGAATGCAATAGTGGTCAGGAACTTAACCTCTCTCTCTTCCTCTCACACGTCTCTCTCGTCCTTCCTCTTCCTTCCTCTCTTTCTCAACCATACACAAACCATTTTCCTAAGAATGGGTGTCCATAATTCATTGTGTGATATAGTTACAACCCTCCCATTTGATATGTGCTCTCTCTCTCTCTCCTCTCTCTCTCTCTCTCGACTCCAATCAACTATTGCTTTGTTGCCTGACAGACTAACTACATAGTTTGCCAATGTTAGCTGATTAGTTACAAAGCTGGGTCAGTTTCCAAATGAATTGCATCTGTAGAAACAGGATACAACAAGCAACTTGTTAGCTGGCTATGTAAACATATATCCAACTCATCATATGAGCTCCATTGCACGGGCATCTACACTGCCCTAACACAACAGCTAAGCTGTCAAATAATAGGAAAACAAGGCAATGTATAGCCTATGAATGTCTGCACCTAGCAAACATGACAAACCATAAACTAAGGCCAACAGAAACACAAATTAGTCAATCCATTTCAGCGGTTAGCTGGTTGTCTGTATGGCTAGCTAGTGAAAGTGACAGCTGAGGTTGACGCTACAAGAGCGCAGCCAAAATGTTATTTTCTTGCCTGACAGACTAACTAGCGTGCTAACTATAGCAAGCAGTTTGGGCCATTTGAATTACATTGGTAGAAACAAGACAAAACAACCAATTACACTGACCAAAAACAAATAAATGGAATATGTAAAGTGTTGGTCCCATGTTTCAAGAGCTAAAATAAAAGATGCCAGAAATGTTCCATACAAGGTCATTGACCACAGATAAAATGACGTCAAATCACATATCTACCGTAGCTTTGATTTGACTGATACTTTAAAAATCTTAGCTAGCAAGCTAGCAGTCATTGTCATGATTCAAGTCAACAATCAACTGGCAAATCCTTATCAATCCTTGTCATATGAAGAGAAATTATAGATAAAACGTATCGGTGCTGATCGGCCGTTGGAGTTATACAACAAGTTTGAAATTGCAAATTCAACAATGAGTTTGGAAGGAATCAGTGGCTAAGCATTGCAAAGCAATCACTAGCCTGGTATTCAGTGGAGTGGGTGTGTGGTCCAAGTCTGAGTTTAAGGGTCTCTTTTCCTAGCTTAAAAGGATAAACATTTAACATTGGCCATGCTGTCAAGCAGGCATGACTTTTGCCGCATTCAAAACAACTGGAAACTCGGAACTGGAAAATCTCAGACTTCACTGAGTTCAAGGCAACTGGGACCTCAGGAAAAAAACAAGCTCCAACTTGGAAAATTAGTTTTGAACGATCATCCATAGCCTGTTTTAGCAAAATGTAATCATTGAATGTTGTCAAAGCTTTCATTGTCTGCTTATACGCCCCCTTTATTTATCCTATGGTTCTGACTTGGTGTACGGGTAGAATGCTGTAAGAACGGCCCATGTTCTGAATTCTATCTCTGTACATTTCAAAAGTGCTAAACAAATAGTTATATTGACTACGTCCGTCCTAGCTCGCTCATTAATGTCTTAATTGAAATTTTGGATTGCCTCTTATCCGCTCGTCGTCCCTTATGCCATAGTTTGTACATCTCAATTGTCAGTAGAAACCACATTTGTTAATTAAAGCTTAATGTTTTTTTCAAAGGCAGTAAATGAGGCTGAATGAACTGGTTCGCTGCCAGACAAGTCTCCACTGATAGCCAGGTGTAGCAGTGGTAAGGTGTTGGGACTGCAGTTGGAAAAGCTTTATGTAGGCCCAGTTTGTGGGCACTGTTTGTCACCGTTATAGTGCAATTAATGTACAGTATTGTTTAGTGTTGTGTAGTGGTTTTGCTGGCATGCATCCCACAATTTTTTTTTGGGGGGGGGGAGGGAGTTTGCCCCACCAAGATTTACATGCTAAAATTGCCACTGGGAATACTTCTTCAAGACGTTTCCACTTCACAATAACAGCACTTACAGTGGACTGGGGCAGCTCTAGCAGGGCAGAAATTTGACGAACTTGTTGGAAAGGTGGTATCCTATGACGGTGCCACGTTGAAAGTCACTGAGCTATTCAGTATGGGCCATTCTACTGCCAATGGAGATTGCATGGCTGTGTGCTTCATTTTATAAACCTGTCAGCAATGGGTGTGGCTGAAATAGCCAAATCCACTTATTTGAAGGGGTGTCCTTATACATTTGTGTATATATAGTCTATATTACACTGAACAAAAACATAAACGCAACATGTAAAGTGTTGGTCCCATGTTTCACGAGCTGAAATAAAATAACCCAGATATGTTCCATTCCCACAAAAAGCTTATTTCTCTCAAGTTTGGTGCACAAATTTGTTAACATCCCTGTTAGTGAGGATTTGTTATTTGACAAGATAATCTATCCACCTGACAGGTGTGGCATATCAAGTAGCGGATTAAACAGCATGATAATTACACAAGTGCGCCTTGTGCTGGGGACAATAAAAGGTCACTCAAAAATGTGCTGTTTTGTCACTCAAGACAATGCCACAGATGTCTCAAGTTTTGAGGGAGCGTGCAATTGTCATGCTGACTGCCGGAATGTCCACCAGAGCTGTTGCCAGAGAATTTAATGTTAATTTCTCTACATAAAGCCGCCTCCAACGTACATCCAACCAGCCTCAAATCAAATCAAAGTTTATTTGTCACGTGTGCCGAATACAACAGGTGTAGGCCTTACAGTGAAATGCTCACAACCGCAGACCATGTGTATGGCGTCATGTGGGTGAGCGGTTTGCTGATGTCAACATTGTGAATAGAGTGGGTTTATGGCACGGGCAGGCATAAGCTACAGACAACGAACACAATTGCATTTTATCAATGGCTACTTGAATGCCCCAAAATACCATGACGAGCTCCTGAGGCCCATTGTGAGGACTATTTTCTTGAAGATATCTCTTACCAACAGATGCATATCTGCATTCCTGGTGATGTGAAATCCGTGGATTAGGGCCTAATGAATTTATTTAAATCTTTGGAATTGTTGCATGTTCCATGTTTATATTTTTGTTCAGTATATTTTCTACAAATAAAATTGCTCAGGGAAAAAGATTTTGTTTAAAGGGATGCTTCGGGATTTTGGCAATGAAGCCCTTTATCTTCTTCCCCAGAATCAGAAGAATCTGGGGAAGTAGATAAAGGGCCCCATTGGCAAAATCCCAAAGCATTCTTTTAACAAGTCATTTTTTTTTAATGGAGAAAAGAATCGAGGTTCAAATTATTACCTTTGTAATTAGGTACTTTTCTGCATATGCTTCTGTTTTTTAAGTAAACCTCACCACTGGTGTGCGTAGCCAAAGAGCTTGTTTGTCAAACTCCAGGTTGTACTATGGTCAGATGAAATGAAAAAGAGCTCTTTGGCCACCCTAACTCGAACTTCATGGGAATCTTAGCTAATGTTATGGGAATGTTCCTAGTTTGCTGGGATGATGAAAGAATTGTTGTTTTTTGGAAAACGTTTCTTTGGGACCATCAGACGACGTCCTGATAACTGATATACAGGAACATTCTTGCAACGTTCCCAAGAAATGTGTCTAGAACATTAACGTTTTATATTCTCAGAACATGGCAACCATGTTCTATGTATGTTTTGGTGGGACGTTGATGGAATATTCACCTAACCCTCAGAACACAGGAGACTAATGTTCTTGCAACGTTCCCATGAAACATGTTTAGAATATCTTATATTCTGAGAACATGGCAAGCATGTTTTGTATACATTTGGTGGGATGTTGATGGAATATTTTCCTAACATGAATGTTCTTACAACATTCTCATTTAACATGTCAATAAACGTAATATCTTATACTCTGAGAACATGATAACCAGGTTTTGGGTAAGTTCTATTTGACATCAAGGAATGGTCTCTTGGAAACATTCTTAGCACGTCTATAAAGTTGTGAGAAAGTTTGTTGTTCGCTGGGTTATAGTTACATGTCATTTGCTGCATGCATGATCACTTTTTGCAACCTATCATTTCACTTACCCAGTGAGAACCACGAGCCCAGGCTGACATGGATTTCCTGTACCGCATCTAAAGCCTGCCAGCAGCCTACCAAAGGTTGCACCTTGTGCAATAGTTATCCATATTTCTGGAACTTCATACTATTCACTAACTATTTCTATGGTGGATTTGCGGCCTTAATTCTGGAAGATGCCAAAACTTTGGAGAACTCAATTCTTGACATAGATTTTCAAGCAGATTTAAATCAAATCTGTAACTCGGCCACTCCGGAATAGGGGAAGACACATCTTGGTAAGCAACTCCAGTGTAGATTTGGTCTTGTGTTTTGGGTTATTGTCCTGCTGAAAGGTGAATTCATCTCCTATTGTTTAGTGGAAAGCAGACTGAACCTAATCATGGCACAAGGCAAGACTCAAATGCAGACACAGGAGGCAGATGGTTGGAGTCTTACAAAGTTTATTAATCCAAAGGGTTAGGCAAGAGAATGATCGTGAACAAGCAAAAAGGTCCAAACAAGATCAGAGTACAGGAGGTACAGAGTGGCAGACAGGCTCATAGTCAAGGCAGGCATAATGGTCAGGGAGGCGGGTACAAAGTCCAGAAACAGGCAAGGGTCAAAACCGGGAGGACTAGAAAAAGTAGAATGCAAAAAGCAGGAGAACGGGAAAACCGCTGGTTGACTTGGAAACATACAAGACGTACTGGCACAGAGAGACAGAAAAACAAGCGACACCTGGAGGGGGTGGAGACAATAATGAGGACAGGTGAAACTGATCAAGGTGTGACAGAACCAGGTTTTCTTCTAGGATTTTGCCTGTGCTTCGCATTAATTTGTTTCTTTTTTATCCTGAAAACTCCCAGTAATTAACGAATACAAGCATACCCATAACATGATGCAGCCATCACTATGCTTGAAAATATGGACAGTGGTACTGTAATGGAACATTTTAATTGTCACGTCCTGACCTTAGTTCCTTTTTTATGTCTCTATTTTAGTTTGGTCAGGGTGTGAGTTGGGTTGGGCATTCTCTATGTTTTGTTTTATGTGTTATATGTCTAGGTGTTTGGCCTGGTATGGTTCCCAATCGAGGCAGCTGTCAATCGTTGTCTCTGATTGAGAACCATACTTAGGCAGCCTGTTTTCCCACTATGGGTTGTGGGTAGTTGTTTTCTGTTTTGTGTTGCTGCACCTTACAGGACTGTTTCGTTTTCCTCCCTTTGTTATTTTGTTTAGTGTTTCTGTTCTAATAAAAGTAACAGGAACACTTACCACGCTGCGCATTGGTCCGATTTTTCATACTCTTCATCCGAAGACGAGAATCGTTACAGAACTACCCACCACAAACGGACCAAGCAGCATGGTAACAGGGAGCCGAAGGTTCAGGACGCCTGGACTTGGGAGGAGATATTGGGCGGCAAGGGACCCTGGGCACAGGCTGGGGAATATCGCTGCCCCAAAGAAGTGGAGGCAGCGAAAGGCGGTGAAAGCTGAGCGGCAGCGATATGAGGTAAGGCAGCGCAACAGGCACGAGAGGCAGCCCCCAAAGATTTTTTGGGGCGGGCACATGGGGAGATTGGCGGAGTCAGGCGATAGACCTGAGCCAACTCCCCGTGTTTACCAGAAGAAGCGCAGTACTGGTCAGGCACCGTGTTATGTGTCGCCAGTATGCGCTCATAGCCCGGTGCGCTTTAGGCCAGCCCCCTGCAAGTGCCACGCGAGAGTGGGCATCCAGCCAGGGCGTATTGTGCTGGCTCAGCGTGTTTGGTCTCCGGTACGCCGTTTCGGCCCAGGGTATCTTGCGCCGGCTCTGCGTGCTGTGTCTCCTAGGCGCTGGGAGGGTGCAGTGCGCCCTATGCCTGTGCACCGCCCATGCCGGGCGAATGTGGGCATGGAGCCTAAGGGAGAGGTGCGAATGGTATGCACCAGATCTCCAGTGCTCACCCACAGCCCTGTTAAACCTGTGCCTGCACTCTGGAGGGGCGGGGCTAAAGTGATCATCCAGCCTGGAAGAGTGGTGCCAAGGCTGCACACCAGAGCTCCAGTGCTCCCCCACAGCCCGGTCCATCCGGTGCCTCCTCCACGCACCAGGCCTCCTGTAGGTCTCCGCCCGTCAGTCAGGAGCTGCCAGATTCTCCCGCCTGTCCGGGCGCTGCCAGATTCTCCCGCCTGTCCTGGCGCTGCCAGAGTCTCCCGCCTGTCCGGTGCTGCCGGACTGTCCTATTATAATCTCCTGTTCTTGGGAGTATCATCCTGTGTTGCAAACCAGCCACACCTGTTTCCTTGTGTAGATAAAAACAGGAACTGAGAATTCCGGCCAAGAACAGAAACTATAAAGATATGTGCTTTTCACCGAGTGCTTCGGAATTCAGACTGTCAACACACTCTGCTATTCTCCTGAGCTCATCAAAATAAAGAATCTTAGTTTGACTTGGACTCCAGCAAATCCTTATTTTATAATATCCAACCCAGCCAACTGTATATTATCCATGTCGTCGTTCATAAGATATTATAGTTTTTAATGTCCCGTTGGTAGGATAGTCTCGAACGGAGATCATTCAGTTGTTGTTGTATTGTGGTTTGTTGAGCAAGTATTTCCAATGATCGGGTGCTTTGGTGGAAGTTTGTGTTGATAACAGAGTCCACTTTGCTGGATTAAGTTGGGTGAGACGGGCTGAATCTGCATGGAGAGCTCTCAGCTGTTTTGTAAGCAGTGCGCTCATGATTTATGCTCTTCTCTATTCAGTTGTGGGGGCTTGGAGTCGGACACACGCACCTATCTACCTAAAACATATTTAGCTACCCTTACGAAAAAAGATTACAGGCAGAGTGCAGTATAACTGCAGTGTAAATGCAGTGTAAATGCAGTGTAAATGCAGTTAAAGTGCAGTATAATTGCAATACACTGCAGTTACTCTGCAATCACTGCATCTAAAATACCACAGTAGACTGCAGTCTACTGCAATTTTACTGCAGTTTTAAAACTACAATCTTTTTTTGTAAAGGTAGACAGCAAATAAACTTTGAAGCCATTTTCTCAGTTTTACAGTTTGCATAGTTACTGATCTTTGACTTTGTATGTCAGAGCAGGTAACTGCAGTCACAACACAGTGGAACAAAGCCATAGTGCAGTAACTTGCTGTTTGCCTTGGTTTTTTACTTGGATTTTGTCGTTGCTGCAAATTTCACACTCCACTTTCTCTGAAACGGAACATAATTGAACACTTTGTCACAAGATAAAACCGATACTACAAAGACTGATTTCAATCTTAACTCAATTTTGGCCAAAAGTGTAGTTACTGCATTTATCCTTTGTAGGGCAGTGTAGTACAGTCTACTGTAATATTTACTGTAGTGCTTTTGCAGACATTTCTGTAGTATTTACTATAGTGTTTTTGTTTAATTATCTTTGACATAGAAGTGAAGGCTCTGCTTGAGGAAACATTTGAAATTGTCTATAATCTGTAGTTAGGTACAATAAGACAGGGCTCTGAACAGACAGGTCCTAGCTTCTACTCTTTCCTGTAACCTGTAGAAAACACAATATATGATATATATTTGCCATGTACATTTGGTTTCTCACTTATGGGTGGCACAAATTGGGATATGGGGGAGTGGAATGGGCAGGGTGTATGCAAATTAAATACTGTAGTATTTACTATAGTTTAAAAGTGTCGTGTTTTTGGGGACATTAGTATTTACTAGTCTTTTTTCCCTCAGATAATACTGTCATCTTGTCATCTCTTTTTCCCCAATACTGTCATATTGGGGTGACGAGGAGAGCAGGGTTGCAAAATGCAATAATATCTGTGACGCCCCCTCCCTGCTCTGTCTCTTGGGTTTTGCTGTGCTTACTTCCTGCAGGAGATTGGTGGGCGGAGCTGAGAGGGTCGTCAGTGCTGATGCTGACCTGTGAAAGCACAGCTGTGGCATAAAGCTTGTGTTTCCCCATTCAGCAAGAGATTCCTCTCACCATGCATACTTTTGGTTGTTTTGTTGTGGTTTTGGCAGTTGACACCTAATTTACTGACCTTCATGCCTCATCTGATTATTGTTGTGATTTTTTACTTTACTAATGGAATAAATTTGTTTTGTTATTCCTTTACTCAGTGTGTGTTTCCTCATTGTTTGTTACAATCTTGAGCAAGGTTGTAACATATCGTGCAAATATAGGCCTACCATTTATAAAATGATCACATTTTTTGGACTACAGACTAGCTAAAAAATAAGTGAAAATTGACAAATGATGTACATTTTCTGGTAAAAAAGTGGAGGTGCAAAATGTTGCACCCCGAAAAGCTGTTTGACTCAGCCCAGTCGTGACTCACGAAGAGGAAGAACTTTGCAAGTGTTTCTGATTAACCCATAAGCCTTGTCTAAGCCAGGGGAGGGGAGTTCTACTAGGCTATATAGAATTGTTTAAAGGTACTAAGGATAATATTTATTTTTCAGGACCCTGTCTTTCAAAGACAGGATGGACAGCTGATCGTCCTCAGTGGCAGACCACGTGTAACAACACCTGCACAGGATCGGTACATCCGAACACACCTGTGGGACAGGTACAGGCTGGCAACAACAACTGCCCGAGTTACACCAGGAACGCACAATCCCTCCATCAGTGCTCAGACTGTCTGCAATAGGCTGAGAGAGGCTGGACTGAGGGCTTGTTGTAAGGCAGGTCCTCACCAGACATCACCGACAACAACGTTGCCTATGGGCACAAACCCACCATCGCTGGACGAGACAAGGCTGGCAAAAAGTGCTCTTCACTGACGAGTCGCGGTTTTGTCTCACCAATGGTGAGAGTCTTATCTTTCCACAGTGTACACCTTAGTGTGTCGCCCAAACAGTTTGGATGCCACAGAAGTTGGCAGATCGGCTGTACCGACTTCAGATGAGTCCCAAGATGCTTGTGTGGATCGTAGAGTAAAACGGAGAACATCATCGTGTTCGTGAGTCTCATCTTTGGAGTGGTCGTCCAAACCGTTTGTAGGCTAAATCGTTCGGACGCTACAGACGATTATGTGAGAAGACCGATTTTCAGGATGTCTCATGGTCTGACAAACTCTGTTACCTTTCACCGCAAATGTCGCACACTAGTTTAAACTGACAGATTATTTACGTGGACTTGTTTAATTATGCTAATTTGATATCAGCAGGGCGTGGACATGGACTCCAGGGAGTTTTAGTAAACAAAGCCATGCTGGTGGGTGGTAACATTCAAAATAAAACTGAAACACAGAAAAAGTCCCCACTTTGGATTTCCCACTTCAAGCCCAAATATACCAGACTTTGACTAAAACGATGACTTATTGACTTAAATCGTTGTAGAACATCATGGGTAAGCTCTGTGGGGGATACTTCTATTAAAGCTAGATCTACTCAGGGATTTCGAAAACTAGTCAGCTTCAGTTGGCTTCTCATTCCAGCTCAGGCTTCTTCCGTACTACGATGGTGGATATTGCTCGTCCGCCTGCTGCTAACTCTAGCAGGCTTGTAAGAGCACGTGCATGTGGCTAGGTGAATACCAAACTCTTCATTGAGACAATGCTGAATTCATCAAGCCATGGGCGAGTCAGTGCCACCTTTTAATTGGTGCATAGATCAAAATGAAATGAAAGTTATCTTAGAAATTCAGCAGGCTATGGTGTGAAATAGGCTTGTTGAAGTGCCGTCTCTAAATCAAATCGTATTGTTGGTCAAGTACACATATTTTGCAGATGCTATCGCAGGTGCAGGGAAATGCTTATGTTTCTAGCTGTAGTTCAACCAGTGCAGTAATACCGAACAATACACACACAAATCCCCCCCCCCCAAAAAAAAATATATAAAGAAATTAAGAAATATCTGAATGAGAAATATATAAAAATATATAAAAATACTGGTGTGTATAGACATTATAGACATAGAAAATGTGTGTACAGCAGAAGTTGTGTACAGCAATAGTTACAGGGCCTTCAGAAAGTATTTATACCCCTTGACTTATTCCACTTTTTGTTGTTACAGCCTTTATAAATAAATACTAATCTCATCCGTCTACACACAATACCCCATACTGACGAAGACAAAACATCTTTTTAGAAATGTTTGCTAATTTATTGAAAAAGAAATACGGAAATAACTCATTTACATAACTATTCACACCCCTGTGTCAATGCACTGTAGAAGCAGGTTCGGCGGCGGTTACAGCTTTGAGTCGCCTTGGGTTTGTCTGGATCAGCATTTCGCATCTGGATTTGGGGATGTTCTCAGATTCTCCCTTGCAGATTTTCCTCCAGCTCTAGTAAACTTGATGGGGAGCAGCGGTGAACAACAATCTTCGTCTTTCCACAGATTTTTAATGGGGATCCAAGTCTGGGCTTTGGCTGAGCCAATCAAGGTCCTTCACATTCTTGTTCTGAAGCCATTCCAGCGTTGTTTTGGCTGTATGCTTGGAGTCATTGTCCTGTTTGAACATAAATCTTAAGCCCAGTCTGAGGTCGTTTGCACTCTGAAGCAGGTTCTCATCAAGGATTTGCCTGTATTTGGCTCCAGTCATTGTTCCCTCTATACTCTTTTCTACATTGTAGAATAATAGTGAAGACATCAAAACGATCAAATAACACATTTGGAATCATGTAGTAAGCAAATCAAAATATAATTTGATTCTTGAAAGTGGCCACCCTTTGTCTTGATGACGGCTTTGCACACTCCTGGCATTCTCTCAACCAGCTTCACCTGGAATGCTTTTACAACAGCTTTGAAGGAGTTCCCACATTTGCTGAGCACTTGTTGGCTGCTTTTCCTTCACTCTGTGGTATAACACATCCCAAACCATCTCAATTGGGTTGAGGTCAGGTGATATGATGCAGGCCAGCACTCCATCACTCTCCTCCCTGGTCAAATAGCCCTTACACAGCCTGGAGGTGTGTTTTGGGTCATTGTCCTGTAGAAAAACAAATGATAGTCAAACTAAGCGCAAACCAGATGGCATGGCGTTTTGCTACAGAATGCATTGGCAGCCTTGCTGGTTAAGAGTGTCTTGAATTCTAAATAAATCACAGACAGTGTCACCAGCAATGCAGCCCATACAATCACACCTCCTCCTCCATGCTTTACAGTGAGAACCACACATGCAGAGATCATCCGTTCACTTACTCTACGTCTCACAAAGACATGACGGTTGGAGCAAAAAATCTTGAATTTGGACTCCTCAGACCAAATAACAGATTTCCACCGGTCTAATGTCTGTTGCTGGTGTTTCTTGGCCCAAGAAAGTCATCTTATTATTGTTGGTATCCTTCTTTGTAGCAATTCGACCATGAAGGCCTGATTCACGTAGTCTCCTCTGAACAGTTGAGATGTGTCTGTTACTTGAACTACATGAAGCATGTATTTGGGCTGCAATCTGAGGTGCAGTTAACTCTAATGAACTTATCCTCTGCAGCAGAGGTAACTCTGGGTCTTCCTTTCCGGTGGCGGTCCTCATGAGAGCCAGTTTCATCATAGCACACGATGGTTTTTGCGACTGCACTTCACATTCTTGACAAGTTCTTGACATTTTCCGGATTGACTGACCTTCATGTCTTAAAGTAGTGATGGACTTTAGTTTCTATTTGCTTATTTGAGCTGTTTTTGCCATAATAGGGACTTTTTCCAAATATGGCTATCTTCTGTATACCAACCCTACCTTGTCACAACACAACTGATTGACTCAAAAGCATTAAGAAGGAAAGAAATTCCACAAATGAACTTTTAACAAGGCACACCTGTTAATTGAAATGCATTGCAGGTGACTACCTCATGAAGCTGGTTGAGAGAATGCCAAGAGTGTGCAAAGTTGTCGTCAAGGCAAAGGGTGGCTACTTTGAAGAATCTCAAACAGAAAATATATTTTGATTTGTTCACATTTTTGGTTACTACATGATTCCATATGTGTTATTTCATAGTTTTGATGTCTTCACTATTATTCTACAATGTAGAAAATCATAAAAATAAAGACAAAAAACAAAAACTTTTGACTGGTACTATATATCCATACAAACTATCAATAACGACATTTAAATAAACTAAATCAGCCTGCTTTTCTAACAACATTCTAATCAGGTCCCTACACAGACTCACAGCGAAACATTTTCTGGTGTCAGTAGTTCTTGCAGTGCTCCTGCCATGAAGTCTTGGATGCCCAAAAACGTAATAACTGTGGCTATAAAGTCTACAAAATCCACCTTCACAGTAAGTGTATCCAGATCACTTGGTTGACTTATAACATTTGCAACTGGTTGTGGTGTATTCCCCACCATATCTCCTTCAGCACTGTGGCCTCTTACCCCTTCACATAGGATATTTGCTGTATAGCCCCGATCCTTGACACCTCAACCTCTTTAACCCTATTGAACCTTTATTTAACTATCCCAGCTTTACATAGGTTGGTAGATACACTTAATCAAACATCAATAATATAGATACACTTTGCACCTTTTTCCCATTCTAGACTGAACAACAATATAAACGCAACATGCAACAATTTCTAAGATTTCACTGAGTTACAGTTCATATAAGGAAATCTCTCAATTGAAATACATTCATTAGGCCCTAACGTATGGATTTCACATGACTGGGAATACAGATATGCATCTGTTGGCCACAGATGCCTTAAACAAAAGTAGGAATGTGGATCAGAAAACCAGCCAGTATCTGGTGTGATGACCATTTGCCTCATGCAGCGTGACACATCTCCTTTACATAGAGTTGAACAGGCTGTTGATTGTGGCCAGTGGAATGTTGTCCCACTCCTCTTCAATGGCTGTGTGAAGATGCTGGATAATGGCGGGAACTGGAACACGCTGTTGTACACGTCGATCCAGAGCATCCCAAACGTGCTCAATGGGTGACATGTCTGGTGAGTATACAGGCCATGAAAGAACTGGGACATTTTCAGCTTCCAGGAATTGTCTACAGATTCTTGCGACATGGGGCTGTGCATTATCATTCTGAAACATGAAATAATGGTGGTGGATGAATGGCACGACAATGGGCCTCAGGATCTCGTCACGGTATCTCTGTGCATTCAAATTGACATTGTTAAAATGCAATTGTGTTCGTTGTCTGTAGCTTATGCCTGCCCATACCATAACCCCACCGCCACCATGGGACACTCTGTTCACAACGTTGACATCAGCAACCCGCTCGCAAACACAACGCCATACACGCTGTCTGCCATCTTCTCAGGACAGTTGAAACCGGGATTCAGCCGTAAAGAGCACACGTGTTTCCCTGGGATGGTGTCTGACAGTTTGTGCAGAAATCCTTCAGTTGTGCAAACCCACAGTTTCATCAGCTGTCCGGGTGGCTGGTATGGGATGACTCTGCAGGTGATGAATCCAGATGTGGAGGTCCTGGGCTGGTGTGGTTACACGTGGTCTGTGGTTGTGAGGCCCGTTGGATGTACTGCCAAATTCTCTAAATTCTCAAAGCCTCGGCTTATGGTAGAGAAATAAACATTAAATTATCTGGCAACAGCTCTGGTGGACATTCCTGCAGTCAGCATGCCAATTTAACACTCCCTCAAAACTTAGATATATGTGGCATTGTGTTGGGGGACAAAACTGCACATTTTAGAATGGCCTTTCATTGTCCCCAGCACAAGGTTCACCTGTGTAATGATCACGCTGTTTAATCAGCTTCTTGATATGTCACACGGCCAGGTGGATGGATTATCTTGGCAAAGGAGAAATGCTCACTAACAGACGTAATCAAATTTGTGCACAAAATTTGAGCGAAATAAGCTTTTGTGTGTATGGAACATTTCTGGGATCTTTTATTTCAGCTCTTGAAACATGGGACCAACACTTTATATATTGTGTTCATATGTGTAGATACAGGCCAAGCGACGTGCATGAACTACATCCTGGAATGTTTGGCCTAAGATATTGATTATCAATGTCCAATGGGACTCCAGAGAGAACACCTTTAACCAGTTTTTACCTGCTCTGAGAATCAAAGCAGTCCACGTCATGCTTTTTAGAAAGACACGATATCAACACCAATCCACTCCTGGTTACTTTGACTGCATTAACTTTAACCAGCGCCTTCTTCACCATCCTTGTGATTTGAAAAGGGTTTCCTAAATGAGCATCCGTATCCAAAAAACATACTCAAACAACCAACGGTTCTTCACTCATTTTCCACAACAATTTTAGCTCTTTTTGTTCCCTTCTTGGACTTTACTGTTATCCACTTTATCACTAACTGTACTTGACACGCTTTGTTTCATACAACACTTCCGCTATCTCAACCATCTCCCCTTCTTCCAACGATCACATAACTTCTTCCTCTCTAATGCATTGTCAAATGTGGGATCTTTATATAGACAGGTGTGTTTCTTTTGAAATCATATCCAAACAATTGAATTGGTCACAGGTGGACTCCAAGTTGTAGAGACATCTCAAGGATGATCAAAGGTAATTGGATGCACCTGAGCTCAAATTGGAGTGTCATAGCAATGGGGTGTGAATACTTATGTAAATTAGATATTTCTGTAATTAATTTTCAATACATTTGCAAACATTTCTAAAAACATGTTTTAACTTTGTCATTATGGGGTATTGTGTGTAGATGGGTGAGAAAAAAAACGATTTAATCCATTTTTAATACAGGCTGTAACCTAACAAAATGTGGAGTAAGTCAAGGGGTATGAATACTTTCTGAAGGCTGAGTTTTGAATATAATCCTGTTTATACACTATCTTTCAAAAGTTTGGGGTCACTTAAATGTCCTTGTTTTTGAAAGATTTCTTTTTCTTTTTCTGTCCAATATCAGAAATACAATGTAGACATAATGTTGTAAATGACTTTTGTAGCTGGAAACTGACTATTAAAAAAAATTGAATATCTACATAGGCGTACAGAGGCCCATTATCAGCAACCATCGCTCCTGTGTTCCAAAGGCATGTTGTTAACTAATCCAAGTTTATCATTTTAAACGTCTAATTGATCATTAGAAAACACTTTTGCATTTACGTTAGCACAGCTGAAAACTGTTGTCCTGGTTAAAGAAGCAATAAAACTTGCCTTATTTAGACTAGTTGAGTATCTGGAGCATCAGTATTTGTGGGATGCTGGCATTCTAGACAGAGTTGCAAAGAAAAAGCCATATCTCAGACTGGCCAATAAAAATAAAAGATTAAGATGGGGAAAAAGACCACAGACACTGGACAGAGGAACTCTGCCTAGAGGGCCAACATACCGGAGTCACCTCTTCACTGTTGACATTGAGACTGGTGTTTTGCGGGAACGATTTAATGAAGCTGCCAGTTGAGGACTTGTGAGGCGTCTGTTTCTCAAACTAGACACTCTAATGTACCTGTCCTCTTGCTTAGTTGTGCACCTGGGCCTCCCACTGCTCTTTATATTCCGGTTAGAGCCAGTTTGAGCTCTTCTGTGACGGAAGTAGTACACATCGTTGTACGAGATCTTCAGTTTCTCTGCAATTTCTCGCATGGACAGCCTTCATTTCAGAAGAAAGTCTTTGTTTCTGGCCATTTTTCAGTCTCAACTGCTTCCCCTTCTTCCACAAATTTCACAACTTTCTTTTTCTGAAATGCAATGTCAACTGTGGAACCTTATAAAAAGACAGGTGTGTTTAATTGGTCACAGGTCGCATCTCAAGGATGACCAAAGGAAACGGGATGCACCTAACTTTTGAGATACAGAAATCATCCCCGTATGATGCATATCGCATCATATGACGCAAATTGCAGCTTAATGTGATGCAAAATGTGTCATACTGGGATAATGTCTGTATTTTGAAAGTTACATATCTCGAAAACTTGATTGCTGACAAGCAAAACATTTTGGGACTATGTCAACAATGGAGTAATGAAAGAAATACCAAAATATACTTTTTGTGTGTAGTTTTCCTTTATGTACTTCACACCACTGCTTCTGAGGTATTTGCCCATGCCTGATGGGCATGGAGGTGCAGGTCAGCTCCAGGCCCCGCAACACTAATACAGGTCATGAAGAGCCCGACTTCGGCTCCCATATTCGACTCAGCTTCTATATCACAGAGGGAGGGAGAGAGAGAAATACTGTCACCATACAGTCATGGAAGCCAACATTAAATACACAGTTGAACATAGCCAATCAAAGATCCTGATTCACTGCTAATTCACATAGGACATGTGCCAGCACGGCACTGACTGGGGCCCATTGGCACAGTGGAAAGGGGTATATACTTACAACATACAAGACACACAGCACTGATTACATGATCAATGGTAGTTGGGTGAATTCTAGGACAGATAGTATTTTGACCATTGACCAGATCAAATGTTACCAACCCGATTCAAGTGTCCTCCATTACTCTGAAGTGGGACTGGTGTCTGGCCACTGCCTCAGCCTTCTGGAACAGCTCCTGATATGGTTGAGGGGTTCCCACAACGCTGCGCTGAACCACAAATCCACCAGGTTTGGATATACAATATCACTCAATAAACATATAGTGACAAAAATAACTTTCTCTAATTTGGAAGTAATTTATATGCTAGTAGAGGGACTGTAACTACAGAATAGATTCAGGCCGGTGACACTGACACCGTTACTATACACCTAGCTGTGTACGTTGCTGAATGCTGGCTGACACGTTTTGTTATTTGCTATTTGTAGTAGACAAGTGCCATTCTTGATTTATTTTT
Organism: Oncorhynchus kisutch; assembly: GCF_002021735.2. Classification (NCBI taxonomy): domain Eukaryota; kingdom Metazoa; phylum Chordata; class Actinopteri; order Salmoniformes; family Salmonidae; genus Oncorhynchus; species Oncorhynchus kisutch. Next base: position 7,906,597 of record NC_034196.2, read on the forward strand.
GCCCTAGAAAATATGCTATAAACTTTTATGAGAACAGGCATGTTGTTTTGGGTTAGCAGGCGAAGCCCCGAATGCTAGCTACCCACTAGGCACACACTGGTTGAATTAACGTTGTTTCAAACATGAACAAACATGGAATAGATGTTGAGTGGATGTCTGTGCCCAGTGGGTAGTCAGCCACCTAACTTGCAAATCCATATTAGCTATCCATATCTTTTGTCCGAGTTTAAATTAGTTGGCTATCTAGCCAGTTCGAGTTGAAACATTGTTGAAAGGAAGCTGGCTACATCCTATGATTAGTTGGCAAGCTGGTATCCAATGCCTGCCCTGTATTGACCCTAAATGCAAATAGGCTACAGTTAGCAAGGTAGCTAGACAACGTGAGATATGTGCATCTTCATCTTTTTATTTTCTTTGTACTTTTAACCCCTTTTCTCCCCAATTTGTAGATACAGTCTTATCCCATCGCTGCAACTATGAACTTGGGAGAGACGAAGGTCTCGCTTAACCCGGAAGCCAGCTGCACCAATGTGTCGGAGGAAACACCGTCCAGGTGGCAATCGAAGTCAGCTTGCAAGTGCCGGCCCGCCACAAGGAGTCGCCTCTCCTAAGCCAATTGTATGCCTCTTCATGGGTCTCCCAGGCACGGCCGGCTGTGACACAGCCTGGGATCGAACGTGGGTCTGTAGTGACACCTCAAGCCGCAGTGTCTTAGACCGCTGCGCCACTCACATCTTCATCTGACATGCTACATCACATTACGCGTTAGCTTGCTGTATTTAGCTAGCTACAGTATCATTCCACTTTCATCTGTGATTTCATTGCTAGCCTGGCTCACTAGCATGCTCAAAAATGTTTTCTATAACCAAAAGTAGTTACTAGCTAGCTAGTACCAGCTATCTAATTAGCTAACGCGCTCACAGAAGTAAACGCATCGTATGTAATACATTCCTGGCCATCTGGCAATATTGTTGAAATGCATTGGAAGTTTACACCAACTTTATGGAAGCCCATTTTCACTCCTATTTGCTGTGCCAAATGTGCGTGCATTGCACCCATATGCAGACTTGACAACATTGTCCACATAGCAGTTGGCAGCGGACCACAAAGTGTTGTTTCTGGGAAATTGTGCATCATTGGCAAAAGTGTGCATATTGTTAACCCCATGCCCAATCCTCCGGTAAATTGTGATGTACTCACTTACAAAACTCTGTTTTGGACCAGACTGACTTCATGACAAAAATGATCATATATCCACTTTGTAGTACATTTTGACACTATAATTCATGTTTCTGACTCATATCGATGCCACGGGCCATTTAAAACCAGAGAAATTGGTTCTAAGGGGAAGTTGATCTTTCTGTCATGCAGGTTTTACTGTGCACGGAGTTTCCAATAAATGGCATTACTAAATGTGTGATGTGATAGGTATTTAAACATGACAAAAAAAAATTACAAACACAAAACAAACATTTGATTAAGAAAATATTTAGTCTCCCTCAAAAGGGGACGCTATCTCACTGGGTCTCAACTCGTTTGGTACTTCAACACCTCTCTCTCTCTTCATTGCTGCAGTGAGTAGGAAAAGTCACCCCGTGCGCGCTGTCAGAGTCCAAGCATAACGATAGCGGATCATTTTAACATGATGGGATTTAACCGAAGACATACGGAGCTCTGCAATTAACAACACACTGGTGGGATATCAAATGAGTTTACCATGCAGCGAACAACAATCTGTTTGTGGAATAACACTTTCGAGAGATTGACGAAAAGTTTACAAATCTGAATGGGATTGTAGAAGCAACATGCTAAAGTACGGAAGCAAATATGTCAATTATACCGGTATGCAAAGAGAAAAGTAAGTGGAAGAAACTTGGAATCTTGTAATTAACAATGATATGACTTTATAGGTTTTAAAAAATCAGAGCTTGAAATGTAGAGAACATTGGGTGATCATTCTTCTTCAGAACAGAACATTCAACACGATAAATATTTTATTTCTGAAAATTCGAGTCATTGCTAGGAAGTCACAGTCAACTGAACACTGTTGTCTTCACATGTTAGTTCTCAGTTAAACTCAATTCAATAAACTGTATTTATCATCAAGGAATGGGCGTTAATATGGACAGTGATGGAAAAAGTACCCAATCGTCATACTTGCGTAAAGATACCTTATTAATAGAAAATGACTAAAGTCAAAGTGAAAGTAACCTACGAAAAATTCTAAAATACTTGTTTTGAAATATACTTAAAAATCAACAGTAAAATGTAATTGCTCAAATATACTTAAGTATCAAAAGTGAAAGTACAAATCATTTGAAATTCCGCATGTTAATCAAACAAGATGGCGCCATTTGTTAAAGATATATTTTTATTTACGGAAAGCAAGGGGCACACCAACACTCAGACATAATTTACTAACGAAGCATGTGTGTTTAGTGAGTCTGCCACATCCATTGACCCTTTTCCTGTTCTGCTAAGCCTTCAAAATGTAACGAGTACTTTTGGGTGTCAGGGAAAATGTATGGAATAAAAATTGAATGACTTTCTTTAGGAATATAGTGAAGAAAAAGTAGTAAAAAAATATAAATAGTAATGTACAGAAACCCCCAAAACCTACTTAAGTACTTTAAAGTATTTTTACTTAAGTAATTTACACCACTGAATGTGGAGTTGGTCCCCCCCTTTGCTGCCACTCATCTGGGTAGGCTTTCCACTAGATGTTGGAACATTGCTGCGGGGACTTGCATCCATTCATCCACAAGAGGATTGGTGAGGTCGGGCATTGATATTGGGCGATTAGGCCTGGCTCAGTTAGTGTTCCAATTCATCCCAAAGGGGTTCGGTGGGGTTGAGGTCAGGTCTCTGTGCCGGCCAGTCAAGTTCTTCCACACCGATCTCAACAAACCATTTCTGTATGGACCTCGCTTTGTGCACTGAGGCATTGTCATGTTGAAACAGGAAACAGCCCTCCCAAACTGTTGCCACAAAGTTGGAAGCACAGAATGTCTAGAATATCATTGTATGCTGTAGCGTTCCCTTCACTGGAACTAAGGGGCCTAGCCCGAACCATGAAAAACTGCCCCAGACCATTATTCCTCCCTCCCTCACCAAACTTTACAGTTCCTCATTCCAGAGAACGTGTTTCCACTGCTCCAGAATCCAATGGTGGCCAGCTTTACACCACTCCAGCCGACTCTTGGCATTGCACATGGTGATCTCAGGCTTGTGTGCGGCTGATCAGCCATGGAAACCCATTTCATGAAACTCCCAACACACAGTTATTGTGCTGAAGTTGCTTCCAGAGGCAATTTGGAACTTGTTAGTGACTGTTGCAACCGAGGACAGACTATTGTTAGGCGCTACGTTTCCACTTCACAATAACAGCACTTACAGTAGACTGGGTCAGCAGGGCAGAAATTTTATGAACTGACTTGTTGGAAAGGTGGCATCCTATGATGGTGCCACGTTGAAAGTCACTAAGCTCTTCAGTAAGGCCAATGTTTGTCTATGAAGATTGCATGGCTGTGTGCTCCATTTTATACACCTGTAGGCAATGGGTGTGGCTGAAATAGCCAAATCCACTCATTTGAAGGGTGGTCCACATACTTTTGTATATATAGTGTATTGTAGTGATTCAGGAGTAATATTACATCAGAATAATATGCCCCACCAACATTAGGCAACTATTCTGAAAACACAAACTCAAATAGCTGAAATAAGTCAATTAAATCAATGATTTTCAGTAGGTATGAGGTACCTCTCATTGAATGTCCCATGGATAACTTCCTTTCAGAATCAAATAATAGGAATATTTTCTGAACGTTCCCTAAAGCACATCAAATATCTTATTATAACGTTATACTGCGACCAAACCAGGACCTGTACTAAACTTCCTCTTATGGTTCCGAGTTATCGTCATGTTTTATTGTTCCTAGAATGTTCTGAGAATGCCAGTGGGATAATGTCTTGCCGAAACCCTTAAAGGGACCTAATGGGAACATTGTCCTTAGGATTTCCCTGTTTGCTGGGAAGATCCCTTTCAATGTGCCATCAAATCTCATAAAACGTTTCAGAAAAAGTCTCAGTCTTGTTACCCTTTAAAGAGGAGGGTGCTGGAGTATTGAAAACAGGGATGCCAATAATCGTTACTCTATTTGAGATTTTTTTTGTACGACTTGTTAACAAAATCAATTTGTTTGCATACAATATGCTCCGTATTTGTATCATTGATACAGTTTATACAGTCTTTTTTTCTCATCTTTATCAATGTGCCAATAATTTCTGACCTTACTGTACATTTGAACTCTTCAGGCTCGGGTTTTAGAGCAAGTCATCTTTTCTGGGCATTACGAGACCTCCACACCATTTCCTGAGCGAGGTGATTTTTTTTTACAGGATTATATATTTAGCCCAACATTTGAGTCGTCTAAGCAATAGAGCAAATAACCAGCTGAGCACGGTTATCAAACATATTGTAAAAAATGGATTCAGTTAAATCCTTACGATTTTTTTGCATGATTGCATGCGTGAACTGACTTGTTTCTTTTTTTCTGATTATTGTTCTTTTGTGTCACCACAGAATGAAAATAAGATTTGCCTTTCCAAGCAGACTGCGGAAGAAGAATTTCATTTCTTCTTTATCATTGCTGCTGGTGATCTGTGCCTTCTTGCTGCTCTTCCTAAAGTTCACTGTTAAATACAGCATTACCATTGAAACCTATGGGTCTACCGCAGGCTACAATGACGTTGAGCTGCTCCATCGCTACAACATTGACTGCAATGCCATCTATGAAATGGAGCCGGCCGAGTTGGGGAAGTCGCTGGTCATCAGAAAACAGGTGGTGGTGGAAGAGCAGGACAAGAGCTTGGTCAACCTGATCTCCAATTGCCCGCGATACCTCCTCTCCCGGGGCTATGGGGATGTCCAAGTGTCTGAGGAGGAGCAGGCCTTCCCCCTGGCCTACTCACTGGTGGTCCACAAGTCTGCCTCCATGGTAGAGAAGATCCTCAGGGCCATCTACACCCCTAACAACATCTACTGTATCCACTACGACCTGAAGTCATCAGAACTGTTCAGAGAGTCCATGGAGGGTCTGGCACGCTGTCTACCCAACGTCTTCATCGCCTCTAAGCTGGAGGCAGTGACGTACGCCAGCATCAGCCGCCTCAATGCTGACCTCAACTGCCTGTCTGACCTTATAGGATCAAAGGTCAAGTGGAGGTATGTCATCAACCTGTGCGGTCAGGACTTTCCCCTGCGCTCCAACATAGAGCTGGTGGCTGACCTGAAGAAGCTCCGGGGGGGTAACATGATGGAGACAAGTCGCCCCAGCGAATACAAGAAGCAGCGTTTCTCCTTCCACCACGAGCTGCAGAACGCGTCATTCGAGTACCACCGGCTGCCGGTGAAAACCAACAAGGCCAAGGGGCCTCCGCCGCACGGCATACAGATGTTCATCGGCAGCGCGTACTTCGTGCTCTCGCTGGAGTTCGTCACTTATATGAACAAGTCTGTGCTGGCCAGGGACTTCCTGATGTGGTCAAATGACACCTACTCCCCAGACGAACACTTCTGGGCCACGCTGACACGGGTGCCGGGCGTGCCAGGTGAGGTGCCACGGGCCCAGGCCGACATCACAGACCTGATGAGCAAGACCAGGCTGGTGAAGTGGAACTACCTGGAGGGACCGCTTTACCCATCATGCACAGGCAAACACGTCCGCAGTGTGTGTATCTATGGGGCGGGTGAGCTGCGCTGGCTACTGAACTACGGCAGCTGGTTCGCTAATAAGGTGGACGCCAAAGTTGACCCGGTCCTTATCCAATGTCTTGAGGATAAATTACAGGAGAAACAGAGACTCTTGGTCAAGGCTATGAAGTCACAACAAAAGATTCCCTCCTCTGTGTTAGCAGTTGATGTTATTCTTCAATAATACAAACTCCAAAGCAAATCAGGGGGAGAAAATGTGATTTATTTGAGAAAGACAAATCATAGATGTTATGCTGGGAGGTAGATGTTCAGTCTCCCCGGTCCTCAGCTTTTCTCAACAGAACAGAGGACAGGATGCCATTGATAACCCCCCACCCTAGCTTGGGATTGACCAATAACAAGGATACTTGTTATTGAGCCAATAGCCAAATAACAAGTATCCTGCTCCAGACTCAATGTACAGACCAATGAAAACGTGAGTACAGGACTGACATTCCACAGAAGACCTACTATTTACATTGACAATTCCCTATTGATCGTTAATTCTAGTACTCTCGTCCTCTCATCCTCTGCGCTGTGTATTTATTTTCAAAATATTCTTATACCTGGAAAAGTTTAAATAAATGGATGATTGATTATTAATGGGTTAATTCATGTGGGAATATGGAACCTTTGCAATGCTGTTTTTGACAGCACCATTTTGGTATTATTAAAGACTTTTGTCTGAGTTGATCATGTCCGAAACTCAAATTATGTGACAGTGCTTTATGGTATTTATGATAGTGGAATGCTGGATGAGATAGTAGAATGCTGGATGAGATAGACTTGGCTATCTATGTTAGGGTTATTCTCTCGTTTTGCAACTTGAGACTTGAAGTGGGGGATGTTTGTGATAGTCTGATCTTTATGTAATATGGATTAGGTTAACCAGGGCCTTGGCTCCCCAGGTGAAAGCATGTGAAAACCAGCGTATGATGACTACAGTATGTATTCTGACTTCAGAAAGTATTCACATCCCTTGACGTTTTCCAGAATTTGTTGTGTTACATCTTGAATTTAAAATAGATTGCATTGAGATTTTGTGTCACTGGCCTATACACAATACCCCATTATATCAATTGATGTTTTTATAAATATTAATTTACATAAGTATTCACACCCCTGAGTCATACATGTAAGGATCACCTTTGACAGCAATTATAGCCGTTACTCTTTCTAGGTAAGTCTCTAAGAGCTTTGCACACCTTGATTGTACACTATTTGTAAAAAAAAAAAATCTAAATTCTTCAAGTTGTTTGTTGATCATTGATAGACAACCATTTTCAAGTCTTGCCATAGACTTTCAAGTAGATTTAAGTCAAAACTGTAAATCGGCCACTCAGGAACATTCACTATCTTCTTGGTAAGCAACTCCAGTGTAGATTTGGCCTTTTATTTTGGGTTATTGTCCTGCTGAAAGGTGATTTCATCTCCCAGTGTCTGGTGGAAAGCAGACTGAGAAAGATTTTCCTGTAGGATTTTGCCTGTGCTTAGCTCCATTCTGTTTATTTTTATCCTGAAAAACTCCCCAGTCCTTAACGATTACAAGCATAGCCATAACATGATGCTGCCACAACAATGCTTGAAAATATGGAGAGTCGTACTCAGTTATGTGTTTTGCGCCAAACATGACACTTTTTTATTAAGGACAAAAAGTGAATTACTTTGCCACATGTTTTCAGTATTACTTTAGTGCCTTGTTGCAAACAGGATGCATGTCTTGGAATAGGTTTATTCTGTACAGGCTTCCTTCATTTCACTCTGTCAATTAGGTAAGTAGTGTGGAGTAGCTACAATGTTGTTGATCCAGCATCAGTTTTTTCTTATCAAAGCCATTAAACTCTGTAACTGTTTTAAAGTCACCATTTACCTCATGGTGAAATCCCTGAGCGGTTTCCTTCCTCTCTGGCAACTGAAGGACGCTTGCATCTTTTTACTGACTGGGTGTACTGATACACCATCCAAAGTGTATAACTTCACCATACTCTAATAAATATTCAATGTCAGCTCTTTTTTATTTTGACCCATCCACCAATAGGTACCCTTCTTTGCGAGGTATTGGGAAACCTTGGTCTTTGTGGCTGAATCTGTGTTTGAAATGCACTGCTCGACTGAGGGATGTTACAGATAATTGTATTTGTGTGGTACAGAGATGAGGTAGTCATTCATAAATCATGGGAAACACTATTATTGCACACAGAGTGGGTCCATTCAACTTATTATGTGACTTGTGAAGCACATTTTTACTCCTGAACCGATGTAAGCTTGACATAACAAAGGAGTTGAACACTCATTTAAGACATTTCAGTTTTGTAAATGAGAAAGTGAGAGTTGTATGAATCAGTTCATTAGTCCAGACATGAAGGGCTTTCAGACTTTATGGCATTCCCAGAAAGCATGCATTATTGAGGCATTATTTATTTTACACTTAAGACATGATTCTGCCGTTGTGCTGTAGAATTTGTGAATTTTGAAACTTGTAAAATGATTGTATACGTTAGTTTATACTGGATTAAGCGTATAGTTTCTTTAACTGTCATTTCGTTAGCTATGCTACAACTTTCCCTCCATCTTGTGCCAACATCAGTTCTTTCTAAGTCTTGGTTCCAATAGTTAAAAAAATTCCGAAGAGAGTTCTCAATTGGATATGCTCTCTGCAGTGTTTTGTATGTGAACATCATTTTCTGACTCAAATAAGATTCCCTTAAGGTTGCTCTGATCTCCAAAATATGCATCTATTCCAAAATTACTTTGTAATTCTGTCATGGAAATAAACGTATTTCCTGTTACCAAGTCATTTACGATTGTCAATGATGTCTTAGTGTTCCACGTGGACCAATTTATCAGTGAATTCTGAATAGCTCTCCAAGGATTGTTCCATAAGGTTGTGTCCTTAGGGAGAGATATTGAACATAGACACATATAAGGTTTCTGGGGATGAGCATGCCATCTTCAATATGTAGTTATCGTTCCTCTTTAGTGCAATATGTCACAAGTAAAAGCCTTGGATAGCGAGTTTCCAGATCTGGAAGGTTTAAAGGATGTATTTTGCGGGGTAATAAAACCATGCCATTCTAATAAGTTTTATTCTACCTGTAATATTTAACTGAAGATTATTCAATTTAATTAGATCTGCTTTCATGTTGAGTAATGGGGGAAAAAGTTATCTTTAGCAATTTGTTTGTAGTCACTTATTAAGCATCCTAAGTGTTTAATATAAGCGTTGCTCTTTATCTTAATTTCCTCTCTCACATGTTCAAACTGTCAAGACGGTTCTCCCGAGTGGCACATTCGATCTAAGGCACTGCATTTCAATGCTAGAGGCAACACGACAGACCCTGATTCCAGGCTGTATCACAACCTGCCGTGATTGGGAGGCCCATAGGACGCCGCACAATCGGCCCAGCGCCGTCCAGGTAGTCAATGTAAATAAGAAATTGTCCTTAACTGACTTGCGTACTTAAATAAATCAAATCTGGACCTAAATAAGTGAACCCCTCGCCTATCAGTTGCCTGTTGATTGCATTAATACAAGTAAGGGCCCACAAGGGAGTAAAAGGAGTGTGTATTTAATGGTGAATTAGAAGGTAAACAGGGGAAATGTAATCTCTGGAACAATAGTTTCAACCCTTACCAGCTGGCTACAGTTGCCTTGACAAACATAGTAAAGACACTAACGATCACACATGATCACCTCCTATTAGTAGTGAAACAACCTCTTTTACTAGGTTTTCCAATCTCTGTCCATGGCAGCAGAGTTTCAGAAATGATCAATCAACTCACACATGGCGAAATTATTATATGCAGCATCTAATGACCAGTGAATGTCACGATCGTCATATTGAGGAGACCAAAGCGCAGAGTGGTGTGAATACATACTTTTAATTATAGACAAAAAAAAACACGAAGTACACTAAACAAACAAAACAAACTAACCAGACGAACGTGACCGCTATAGAAACTGAGTGCTAACATGCAACATCACATAGACAATAACCCACGAACCACAATACAAAACAGGCTACCTAAATATGGTTCCCAATCAGAGACAACGACAAACACTTGCCACTGATTGAGAACCATATCAGGCCAAAACACATAGAAACAGACTAGACATGCAGACTAGACCTGACAAACATGCAGACTAGACAAACAGACTAGACATGCAACATAGAATGCCCACTCATATCACACCCTGACCAAACAAAACATAGAAACAAACAACGCAAATAATGGTCAGAGTGTGACAGTGAAGGTAGCAGACATTTTGGCTCCTTAGTTTTATTTCACTCGTCTTTGAATAGAAGTCTGATTTTAACTGGTTGTATGTTCAAAAACCTGTAGGTCAAAATGAGACTGTTGGTTTTTGTTTCCTACCAGTGATAGTATACAATATACAGTACAGTATAGTGTTGTCATCACAGTTTCATATTTTCCCGGTATTTTACCAATGTTTCATCCCTAGAAGAAATCACTTTTTTAATTTGGTATTGCCATTCTAAAGCGTTTGAGCTTTAATCAGCATGGACATTCAAGCCCGATGCTACCTGAGTCTGATGAGCCATTCAATTTAAATACATTTTATGAGCCAAAGCTCAAAAAAAGCCCATATGGTTGTGCTGTTATCCAATACATATAATCATTTGTAGGCTGATGAATAGCTATAAGTATAAGAAAGTCAAGAACCCTGTAGCACAGGGAGTGCTTCAGACCCAGGGCCCCCAAGCTTAGTGATAAGTTTAGAGGGCACTATGGTGAGCTTTAGTCATTGAACAGCAATCTCACGTGGACGTTCCTCTTGTCCAGGTGTGATAGGGCGATTGCGTTGTCCGTGGATCTGTTGGGGCGGTATGCAAATTGTAGTGGGTCTAAGTTGTCAGGCAAGGTGGAGGTTATAGTCTTTGACTAGCCTTTCACAGCACTTCATCATGACAGAGGTGAGTGCAATGGGGCGATAGTCATTTAGTTCAGTTACCTTAGCTTGCTTGGGTACAGGCACTATGGTGGACATCTTGAAGCAAGTGGGGACAACAGACTGTAATGGGGAGAGGTTGAATATATCTGTAAACGCCCCAGCCAGCTGGTCTGCGCATGCACTGTTGACGCATCTTGGTATGCCTTCCAAGCTGGCAGCTTTGCGAGGGTTAACACACTTGAAAGCCCTACTCATGTCGGCTACAGAGATCGGGAGCCTGCCGTCCTCATGAGCAGCGGGGGCCCACGACGGCGGCTCTGTGTTGTTTTCCTCAAAGCAGGAGAAGAATGTGTTAAGTTTGCCTGAGAGTTAGGCTTTGGGTGTCCACAACGTGGTTGGTTTTTCCTTTATAATCCGTGATTTTCTGAAGTCCCTGCCACGTGCCTCGTATCTGAGCCATTGACTTGCCACTCCTTTTTGTCCCTGTAATGTATTTTTGCCTCTTTGATTGACTTAGAGGTTGTAGCTGGTCTGTTTGTTCTCATTCATGTTCTTGGTCACCTTACAGTCACCTCACAGTTACCTGTATTTATCCCGGGAAATGGGATATTATTACGTAATTACAGCATGCATAGTATTTTAAGACAAAATAAATATCAATCGAATCAAGTCTTTCTGGAGGAATGGAATCTCCTCTTAGTGCAGCTGAAAGAAAGCGGAAATACAGAGAACGACGTAATGCTGACCCAGAGAGAAGGAGAGAGTATCTAGAGAAAGAGAGGGAGGAAAAATAAAGAGACAGGGAAGAAGAAGGCAATAGCTGAACTCAGTGACGGAGCGCAGAAAGGAAGGAATGGAGAGATTCTAAAAGGATACGCAGAGCCAGGGTCAAGGCTAGTGCGTTGCTTCAGTCCCAAACACCCCCCTCAACTCCTGAAAATCAGCCTGGGCCTTCAAGGTTAGGAATGCTTAAGATAAGGCATTTAAGATTATTAGTTGCTAAACTTTCTACTAACTCTAACCGTAATCCCTAACCATAACCCATAACCCATATCCCGATCTACTAACCGTTATCCTTAACTTTATCTCTGACTCTACCCCTTGAATCCTAACCATGCATTTAATGTGTTTTCAGCAACGCCAGCAAGGGGAACGCATTAGGGGGAAAAAAATACACACAGAAGACTCCAAAAAGAGAGAGAGCATTTAAAATCAGAAGTGGCAAAGGAGAGGGGGGAAAAAAGGAAAATACATGAAGAGGTATGCAAGGATTAAGGGAGAACAGGCATCTGTATCGGCTCGTTCGACAGTCAAAGCATTGCTGAGACGTCAGGATGTGACATCACCTATTAAGAGGGCTCTTCTCGTTCGCACATCTCTCATTAAAGATGTCAAAACAAAATACAGAAATGCAAGGAAACAGAAGAACAAGCAAATCATTGCAAACGTGACCTCTGTGAATATACTGAAGAAGTATTCCCAGACGGTGTTTTTTCAAATAAGAGAGCGAATTTGAAAGGGGGACCTTTGCTCTTTTTGTGACGAGGAAGGGAAGCAGAACAGAAACCGAAATCAAAAGGAAAGTGAAGGCGGTCTTTCCCCGTGATGGTGATGATGTAAGACCAGCCGCAAACAAACCATCACAAGACTAAAGAACAAAAGGCAGAAGAGGTTTCTGACTGACACAATGAATGTATTTTTGTGTTGTTTTTCACAATGAATATGTAACTAAATAGCAGTTCCAATGTTGTTAATACATGTATTACTATGTAGATGTCTATTCAGTGTTCAGTATGCAGTGTTCAAGGTTTCATATATGTTCTGTCCCATTGCAGCTGTCCACCCTGTTATACCTTGGTCCACCCTGTTATACCTTGGTCCATCCTGATATCTTGGGATCTTTCTCAAATGAATTCAGTTACATGGTCAAATATGAAGAATTAGTGTCATGTATTTTGAAGAGTGAGACATGGCCAACACCACACAATTATATTTTTTATTTATTTTACCTTTATTTAACTAGGCAAGTCAGTTAAGAACAAATTCTTATTTTCAATGACGGCCTAGGAACAGTGGGTTAACTGCCTGTTCAGGGGCAGAACGACAGATTTGTACCTTGTCAGCTCGGGGATTTGAACTTGCAACCTTCCGGTTACTAGTCCAACGCTCTAACCACTAGGCTACCCTATAAAATATCATTAATACCCGTCTCAATTTAGAGAGATAAGGTGCAAATTAGATGAAGTTCTGTATAAAACCACACATTGTATACAACCTGTTATTGCTTTATAATTTGACCAGAACAAATGGACAGGGTTGACAAGGGGACACAATATCTTTATGAAAATGTCAATATTATTAAAGTAGTAGTAATTAAAAGACAGTCAAGTGGATGTCCGTAACATGGTGAACATATATGACTGATTCACTGAAAATATGATTATAAGGATCTAACTCTAAGTGCTGGAGCTTGGCCAATATTTTTTTCTCCAAGTCAAGTATTTCCTTTTTATAGTAAAACATAATAACATTTTAAATGTTGCATGGTCCAAATGGTACTATTTTGTGATATTGACCCAGTTAACAGAGTTGGTTTGTTGAGCTCGGTCAGGTTCAAGCACAGCTAGATGAACCTGACCGAACAGAGGGCTTGCTTCCAGCCATAGTAGTTGTGGTAATAGTAAACAAAACACGGTTACAACACACATGTGGACAAACCCTAACCCGCAGGAAAACAAGACTCCTGTCTCGTCCTCCATTCATTCAAGACCCAGACATCTTTATCCTGTCAGCTGGGGGACTCTCTTCCTTGTCGGGTCACGTGGTTCTCCTGGCCAGATAAAACATGTGCGAATCATAACGAAGCTACGACGGTAGTTTTCTATTGAAGAATATTTTCAGCCTAAACTGCCCTCAAATTGGGTGAAAATAGATCATTACACATAAAAAATGATTCAGGGGACAAACACAAGCCGAGAGTAGCTTAGAGGGGGAAGAGAGGTAGAGAGATGGAGCAAGGAAGGAGAGAGAGTACCCTGGAAAGTCAGATGCTTGTCATACATTCCATGGATGTTTGAGCTGGTCCAGGGGAGGCAGAAAGGCAGGCTGGCAGTAAAAACACATGTCCTCTCCACCCTGCATTGATCCATTGTGTGTGTATGTGTATGTTGATGTTACAAATGAAGATGAAAATAAAACCTAATATAACTCAAACGGAAAGCATTTGCATTTTTGCGCAGTCCAGGCAGTGCTGAGAGGGATAGTTTGCATATTTATTTGTAAAAAATGGAGAGCGAGGCGGATGTATGGCGAATGGCAACACAATATGATTGTTTATCTCTCTGAAATGAAACCATCTAGTGATAGATTTCAAGCAAATACATATCTGTCATTGAACATTGTTTTCCCTTTTTTTCCCCCGGTTTTGACCCTTGCCTGTTTTTGGGACTCTGTTACCCGCCTGCCTGACCATTCTGCCTGCCTTGGCCTCGAGCCTGCCTGCCACTCTGTACCTCCTGGACTCTGATCTGGTTTTGACCTTTTGCCTGTCCACGACTATTCTCTTGCCTACCCCTTTTGGTACTAATAAATATCAAACACTCAAACCATCTGCCTCCCGTGTCTGCAACTGGGTCTGGCCCTGAGCCCTTATACCCCTGTTTTAGGGGACCTGCATAGTTCTGGTATCGGTTCTGACCGCCATTTTCGCTTTTAAATCTGTGGTCACCGTAGAACTGGCTTGCATTGAGTGATAGCCCTGGTTCCCACAGACACAGTAGTATATTTTCTGAGTGTGATGTAGGATGTGAAATCTGAAACCACTTGAAGCTGGGATGTCCCTCCTACTCTTTCATTCGCTCTTCCGATTGTCCATCAACTCCTGGCTGAACCCTACGTCACAGCCACTGAAACAGCACGTGTCTACAATCCTGATAATAGCAGCACAGCAGCAGAGAGTGGTTTGATCACTGTAGCACATTCCGAGATAGATTTACAGCCATTCATCTAAAATAACGAACAGATTTAAAAACAACAACAAAAAGTCTCTGTTTGTCATAGATTGACAAGATTAATATGAGATGAAAGGTGAGTTCCGAACAGGTTCAGGAAGCAAGCGAGAGCTCTGAGATGTTCGCAGCGATTGCAGCAGATGTTTTGATCAAGAGAGACCTTTAAAAAATATGAACATTTTCTCTAACACTAAACATACAAATATGTATTTTATAATTTGATGATACTATATTTATAAGGCATATAAGTCATTTCAAGCCTCATTCATACGGTTTTGTTGAATGGTAAATACACAATATGAATGACCTTCATCGTATTTGTACTGTGTACTTGAGCTTGTGTCCTCAAAGGTGACGACACTGTTGCGATTTATGACAGTTTTGACATGAAAGGTGAGATTTGAACCTTGGAGTATGCAGCATTCCTTGTTACTGTGTATGGCCCTCATGATAAATCATTACTTTTGGGGATCACTTGTTCGATTGCATTTAGTTTAAATGGGGGAAAAAACAGTAATCTTTTTTTATAAGTTCATTAAACCAAAAAAGCCCATTTGCTGTAACGGTTTTCTTCTGGTGAAGGAGAGGCGGACCAAAATGCAGCGTGGTTATAATTCATGGTTCTTTAATAATGAAACCATACATGAATAAACTACAAAAACAAGAACCGTGAAAACCCGAAACAGTCCCGTGTGGTACAAACACTGACACAGGAGACAACCACACACAAAACCCAACACAAACCAGGCTACCTAAATATGGTTCCCAATCAGAGAAAATGACTAACACCTGCCTCTGATTGAGAACCATATCAGGCCAAACATAGAAATAGACAAACTAGACATGTAACATAGAATGCCCACTCAGATCACACCCTGACCAAACAAAACATAGAAACATACAAAGCAAACGGCCAACATTTCTGAAAATGGATATACTATATAGAGTTTTGGAATTTAACTGTTCATATGTCATGTATAGGCTACAATCAGAAAATACAAAAAGCAACTGTCAGAGAGTATTATCTATATCATTAGGCGGTAGGTAGCCTAGCAGTTAGAGTGTTGGGCCAGTAACCGGTAATGGCTCCAGGGTTGCTGTTGATAATGTCTGACCCTGGGCATGACACCACTCTCTGAGGGTGTCTCAGAAGGAGTTGGGATATGCAAAAAAACATACCCATACACACACGTGTATATGTGTGAAACAGTACAAATATAATCACCCACCAAATTACTATAATATCCACTGCCTCATCTCTACATGGATGAACCTACTTGTCCATACTCTTACCTGGACAAGCTACTCTGGGGTAGAAACAAACAGGTCTACAGTACATACTCTGAGGTAGAAACAAACAGGTCTACAGTACATACTCTGAGGTAGAAACAAACAGGTCACAGGATATAACTAGGCCATAACAAACAGGTCTACAGGATATAACTAGGCCATAACAAACAGGTCTACAGGCTATAACTAGGCCATAACAAACAGGTCTACAGGCTATAACTAGGCTATAACAAACAGGTCTACAGGATATAACTAGGCTATAACAAACAGGTCTACAGGATATAACTAGGACATAACAAACAGGTCTACAGGATATAACTAGGCCATAACAAAGAGGTCTACAGGATATAACTAGGCCATAACAAACAGGTCTACAGGATATAACTAGGCCATAACAAAGAGGTCTACAGGATATAACTAGGCCATAATAAACAGGTCACAGGATATAACTAGGCCATAACAAACAGGTCTACAGGATATAACTAGGCCATAACAACAAACAGGTCTACAGGATATAACTAGGCCATAACAAACAGGTCTACAGGATATAACTAGGCCATAACAACAAACAGGTCTACAGGATATAACTAGGCCATAACAACAAACAGGTCTACAGGATATAACTAGGCCATAACAAACAGGTCTACAGGATGTAACTAGGCCATAACAATCAGGTCTACAGGATATAACTAGACCATAACAATGCGAGACAGCTAACTGTTAATGTGAGAGACAAAGACATGCTATTGCTCAATATATGTAACCTAGAGCAAGTTCAACCAATATGGCTTTGTTAAATAAAGAGGTGCATAAATCCATAACCTGGTCCTTGAGTACCATTTGGTCTGGCAGGCTAGACAAATATGTAAATTATAGTTTTGTTCCTGTGTCCATGTTCCATTCTCATCTGATACGCTATAGATGACACCTGTTCCAGCAGAGGGAAACAGATTCTATCTGACCAGGGTTCTCCTGCATTAAACTTCAACCGGGGACTTTATCTTATGACACATGTTGCATTCGTATCTTTATAGACAGTAATTACACACACAGGCAGGCAAGCAGGCAGGCAGGCACAGACATACGCACATGCTCTCTTTCACACACACACACACACACACACACGCACGCACGCACGCACGCACACACACACACACACACACACACACACACACACACATACACACACACACACACACACACACACACACACACACACACACACACACACACACACATACACACACACACACACACACACACACACACACACACACACACACACACACACACACACACACACACACATGAGTTCCATGCCACAAGGGAAAATATGACAAATAGCATGTCCAGCAATGGTTGGATCAACTGGTGCGTGTGTGTGTGAGAGTGTGTGTGTGTGTGTGTGTGTGTGTGTGTGTGTGTGTGTGTGTGTGTGTGTGTGTGTGTGTGTGTGTGTGTGTGTGTGTGTGTGTGTGTGTGTGTGTGTGTGAGAGAGAGAGAGAGAGAGAGATAAATAGATAGAGAGTCAGTCTGGTTATAATATGCATCTCTCAGATAGAAACCCACTTAGACGCCACAGCTAGGAAACAAGCACTCACTAAGATCAGGTATGGCCAATTAGTAGGCCAACATACATGAACACACTTGATAGAGAACAGAATATATGTTTCTAAATAACATTTTTGGAACGTTCTATCTTGTGTGTTTTTTATGGATAGTTTTCTTAATTCGAGAACATGACTTGAAGTAGAACCATGATGAAATCTGTAGGAAATGTTATTCTGAAATACTGACATTCCCACAGAAGAATGTTGTTTCTTAACATTCTCTGAACTATTAGAGAACATTCCCAATTTCAAAGCAATTGCAGAACATTCCTAAAACATTACCAAAATTGAAATGAAATGTCACCATGTTTGAACGTTTAGGAAACCTTCTGTTAAAGTAATGAAATAATGTTTTTTTTGTCAAGTTCCTTAAATGGGTGTCACGCCCTGGCGTTAGTTATCTTTGTTTTCATTATTATTTCGGTTAGGCCAGGGTGTGACATGGGTGATTTATGTGTTTTGTCTTGTCTAGGGGTTTTTGTAGATTTATGGGGTTGTGTTCTTTTAGGTGTCTAGGTAAGTCTATGGTTGCCTGGATTGGTTCTCAATCAGAGGCAGGTGTTTATCGTTGTCTCTGATTGGGAGCCATATTTAGGCAGCCATATTCTTTGGGTATTTTGTGGGTGATTTTTTCCTGTCTTTGTGTTTTATGCACTAGTTAGGACTGTTACGGTTTTCACGTTTATTGTTTTGTAGTTTGTTCATGTTTGAGTTTTCTTATTAAAGAACCATGAACTGTAACCACGCTGCGTTTTGGTCCACCTCTCCTTCCCAGGAAGAAAGCCGTGACAATGTGCTGAGAATGTTCCAAAGCCAATTAACTCCCCTGCACCATTCCCAGAAAGTTGTGAGAAAGATTGTATGCAAAATAACCATAGGACAACCACACTCTCACCAACCTCTAAGAAACATATGGTTCTCAGAATGTTATGTGCTACTGTAGCTGGGACATGTGGTTCTTCAACACAGTTTTTAAGAAGGTGGTTGTTTACAGACACTGTGATGGTTCAGCAAGAGAGTGTTTGATCAAAAAAAAAATCACAAAATGTAATCCATAGAATGGTCCTTTGGAAGAAGGATTGTCGACATACACTGTATATAATATTTGACTAAAACAATAATTTCAAACCTTGCTTTGTATGCGGTCACATATATCAATCAATCAAATGTATTCATAAAGCCCTTTTACATCAGCAGATGTCACAAAGTGCTGTACAGAAACGCAGCCTAAAACCCCAAACAGCCAGCAAGGCAGATGTAGAAGCACGGTGGGTAGAAAAAACTCCCTAGGAAGGCAGGAACCTATGAAGAAACCTAGAGAGGAACAAGGCTCTGAGGGGTGGCCAGTCCTCTTCTGGCTGTGCCGGGTGGAGAGGAACCAGGCTCTGTGTGGTGGCCAGTCCTCTTCTGGCTGTGCGGGGTGGAGAGTACATGGCCATTAAATTGGGAAAAACACTCATCTTTTTTGATAAGTTCTTTAATAAACCAAAAAAGCTAATTTGCCAACATTTCTGAAAATGGATATACCATATAGCGTTTTGGAATTAAACTGTTCATATGTTATGTATAGGCTACAATCAGAAAAGACAGAAAGTAACTAACTGTCAGAGAGTATTATCTATATCACTAGGCGGTAGGTAGCCTAGCAGTTAGAGTGTTGGGCCAGTAACCGGTAATGGCTCCAGGGTTGCTGTTGATAATGTCTGACCCTGGGCATGACCCCACTCTCTGAGGGTGTCTCAGAAGGAGTTGGGATATGCAAAAAAACATACCCATACACACACGTGTATATGTGTGAAACAGTACAAATATAATCACCCACCAAATTACTATAATATCCACTGCCTCATCTCTACATGGATGAACCTACTTGTCCATACTCTTACCTGGACAAGCTACTCTGGGGTAGAAACAAACAGGTCTACAGTACATACTCTGAGGTAGAAACAAACAGGTCTACAGTACATACTCTGAGGTAGAAACAAACAGGTCACAGGATATAACTAGGCCATAACAAACAGGTCTACAGGATATAACTAGGCCATAACAAACAGGTCTACAGGCTATAACTAGGCCATAACAAACAGGTCTACAGGCTATAACTAGGCTATAACAAACAGGTCTACAGGATATAACTAGGCTATAACAAACAGGTCTACAGGATATAACTAGGACATAACAAACAGGTCTACAGGATATAACTAGGCCATAACAAAGAGGTCTACAGGATATAACTAGGCCATAACAAACAGGTCTACAGGATATAACTAGGCCATAACAAAGAGGTCTACAGGATATAACTAGGCCATAATAAACAGGTCACAGGATATAACTAGGCCATAACAAACAGGTCTACAGGATATAACTAGGCCATAACAAACAGGTCTACAGGATATAACTAGGCCAAAACAAACAGGTCTACAGGATATAACTAGGCCATAATAAACAGGTCTACAGGATATAACTAGACCATAACAAACAGGTCTACAGGATATAACTAGGCTGTAACAAACAGGTCTACAGGATATAACTAGACCATAACAAACAGGTCTACATGATATAACTAGACCATAACAATATGAGACAGCTAACTGTTAATGTGAGAGACAAAGACATGCTATTGCTCAATATATGTAACCTAGAGCAAGTTCAACCAATATGGCTTTGTTAAATAAAGAGGTGCATAAATCCATAACCTGGTCCTTGAGTACCATTTGGTCTGGCAGGCTAGACAAATATGTAAATTATAGTTTTGTTCCTGTGTCCATGTTCCATTCTCATCTGATACGCTATAGATGACACCTGTTCCAGCAGAGGGAAACAGATTCTATCTGACCAGGGTTCTCCTGCATTAAACTTCAACCGGGGACTTTATCTTATGACACATGTTGCATTCGTATCTTTATAGACTGTAATTATACACACAGGCAGGCAAGCAGGCAGGCACAGACATACGCACATGCTCTCTTTCACACACACACACACACACACACACACACACACACACACACACACACACACACACACACACACACACACACACACACACACACACACACACACACACACACACACACACACACAGACATGAGTTCCATGCCACAAGGGAAAATATGACAAATAGCATGTCTAGCTATGGTTGGATCAACTGGTGTGTGTGCGTGTGCGTGAGAGAGAGAGAGAGATAAATATATACAGAGTCAGTGTGGTTATAACATGCATCTCTCAGATAGAAACCCATGTAGACACCACAGCTAGGAAACAAGCACTCACTAAGATCAGGTATGGCCAATTAGTAGGCCAACATACATGAACACACTTGATAGAGAACAGAATATATGTTTCTAAATAACATTCTTGGAACGTTCTATTTTGTGTTTTTTTTATGGATAGTTTTCTTAATTCGAGAACCTGACTTGAAGTAGAACCATGATGAAATCTGTAGGAAATGTTATGCTGTAATACTGACATTCCCAAAGAAGGATATTGTTTCTTAACTTTCTCTGAACTATTAGAGAACATTCCCAATGTCAAAGCAGTTGCAGAACATTGTCACGACTTCTGCCGAAATCGGTCCCTCTCCTTGTTCGGTCGACGTCACCGGTCTTCTAGCCATCACCGCTCCACCTTTAATTTTCCATTTGTTTTGTCTTGTTTTCCTGCACACCTGGTTTATGTCTCCTCATAATTACTATGTGTATTTAGCCCTCTGTTTCCTCCATGTCTCTGTGGGGTATTGTTTATTGTTGAGGTTGGCACCCTTCCGGCTGGTTCCCGCCGGGGTTTATGTGTACCCGTGTTTTGTGGCAACCGATACTTTGTACTTTGTTTGTGGTACTTTGTGCTACCTGTATCTCCTGTGCCTGACTTCTATGCACCAGCTACACCCACTGTTGACAAACATTCCTAGAACATTACCAACATTTTAATTAAATGTAACCATGTTGAAACTTTTAGGAAACGAATTTGTCAACATTTCTGAAAATTGATATACATAGAGTTCAGGAATTAAACTGTTAATATGTCATGTATAGGCTACAATCAGAAAAGACAGAAAGTAACTAACTGTCAGAGAGTATTATCTACAGTTGAAGTCGGAAGTTTTACATACACCTTAGTCAAATACATTTAATCTCTGTCATGCCCTGGTCTTAGTATTTTGTGTTTTCTTTATTTATTTGGTCAGGCCAGGGTGTGACATGGGTTTATTTTGTGTTGTGTTTATGTATGGGGTTTTTTCGTAGGTTTTGGGATTGTGGCTTAGTGGGGTGTTCTAGCAAAGTCTATGGTTGCCTGAGGCGGTTCTCAATCAGAGGCAGGTGATTCTCGTTGTCTCTGATTGGGAACCATATTTAGGCAGCCATATTCTTTGAGTGTTTCGTGGGTGATTGTTCCTGTCTTTGTGTTAGTTGTCACCAGATAGGCTGTATAGGTTTTCGCGTTCCGGTTGTTGTTTTTTATTGTTTGTTTTTTCTTCGTTATTAAACATGTATCTAACTTACCACGCTGCATTTTGGTCCGACTCTCCTTCGACGGAAGAAAACCGTAACAATCTCTGTTTTTCACAATTCCTGTCATTTAATCCTAGTAAAAATTTCCTGTTTTAGGTCAGTTAGGATCACCACTTTATTTTAAGAATAAATAAATGTGTAATAGTAGAGAATCATGTTTTTCAGCTTTAATTTCTTTCATCACATTCTCAGTGGGTCAGAAGTTTACATACACTCAATTAGTATTTGGTAGCATTGCCTTTAAATTGTTTAACTTGGGTCAAACGTTTCAGGTAGCCTTCCACAAACTTCCCACAAAAGTTGGTTGAATTTTGGCCCATTCCGCTGACAGAGCTGGTGTAACTGAGTCAGGTGTGTAGGCCTCCTTGCTCACGCACGCTTTTTCAGGGCTTTGTGATGGCCACTCCAATACCTTGACTTTGTGGTCCTTAAGCCATTTTGCAACAACTTTGGTAGTATGCTTACGGTCATTGTTCATTTGGAAGACCCAAGGACGTCCGAAAATGCACCCATTCACATCGACAGGGCTGAAGTGGAGCGGAGCGAGCGTTTCAAGTTCCTTGGTGTCCACATCACCAACAAACTATCATGGTCCAAACACACCAAGACAGTCATGAAGAGGGCACGACAACACCTTTTTCCCCCCGCAGGAAACTGAAAAGATTTGTCATGTGTCTCCCGATCCTCAAAAAGTTCAACAGCTGCACCATCGAGAGCATCCTGACCCGTTGCATAACCCCCTGGTTTGGCAACTGCTCGGTATCCGACCGTAAGGCACTATAGAGGGTAGTGTGTACTGCCCAGTACATCACTGCAGCCAAGCTTCCTGACATCCAGGACCTGCTGTATATACTAGGCGGTGTCAGAGGAAGGCCCAAAAAATTGTCAACAGATAGACTGTTCTCTCTGCTACTGCATGGCAAGCTGTACCGGAGCGCCAAGTCTAGGTCCAAAAGGCTCCTTAACAGTTTCTACCCCCAAGCCATAAGACTGCCGAACAATTAATAAAATGGCCAACGAGACTATTTTATAGTGGGGTAAAATACTTATTTTCCACCATAATTTGCAAATAAATTCATTAAAAATCCTACAATGTGATTTTCTGGATTTTATTTTCTCATTATGTCTGTCATAGTTGAAGTGTACCTATGATTAAAATTACAGGCCTCTCTCATCTTTTTAAGTGGGAGAACTTGCACAATTGGTGGCTGACTAAATACTTTTTTGCCCCACTGTATATTGACACCTCCCCCCTTTGTTTTTACACTGATGCTACTCGCTGTTTATCTATGCATATTCACTTCACCCCTAACTACAAATTACCTCAACTAACCTGTACACCCGCACATTGACTCGGTACCAGTACCCCCTGTATATAGTCTAATTATGTCAAGCCTGTATCTGTTTCATCTGACATTGTGCTTGCCTCCACCCCCCTCCAGGTGTCGCTTATCATCCCCGGTGTATTTATCCCTGTGTTTCCTGTCTCTCTGTGCCAGTTCGTCTTGTTTTTCCAAGTCAACCATCATTTTTTCCCAGCTCCTTTTTCCAGTCTCTGTTTTTTCCTAGCCCTCCTGGTTTTGACTCTTGCCTGTCCTGACACCGAACCCGCCTGGCTGACCACTCTGCCTGTTCTGACCTCGAGCCTGCCTCTCCCCTTGTGCTGTTTGGACTCTGACCTGATTACTGAATCCCTGCCTATCCTGACCTCTCGCCAGCCTATCGCCTGGTATTGTTTGGACTCGTTTGACTCGTGTCTCGCCTTGTGCCCTTATAAATTATTGTCACTTTTTTCTTTCTTTTTTTACTTTCTTTTTTTTGTAAATATTTTCTTAACTCTATTTTCTTAAAACTGCATTGCTGGTTAAGGGCTTGTAAGCAAGCATTTCAATACAACCTGTTGTATTCGGCGCATGTGACAAATAAAAATGTATTTGAAAGGACCTAAGAAACAAACTTTCAAAAGAAAGGGAACTTATTGGCAAGGAAAAAACACATTTGAATAAATGTGGGCTTTGACACTCTTTAGGTGTCATAACCAGCCATAAAATAACGCAATACATGTCACAACAAGTGTACATTTATGGGTCATGTCAGTGTTATCACCATATTATGCCATGGTTATGACCATGTCATAGCGTGTTATGACACTGGGTGTCAAGTGTCACCATTAAGTGTTGTCAACATGCAAGGACATACTTTTTCTACACGTCACAAATGGCTTTCTCGTACTGGTTATCTGTGCACTAATAATTACTGAGAACTAAACCCACAACAAACCTCTGACCCAGTGTATTTAGGATGGGTCACACTGCATCTGTGTTACTTAACTTGTCTTTTTACATCTTCTCCAGAATTCACGGTCATGGTACAGGCAACATGATGCTTTACATCTTCTCCAGAATTCACGGTCATGGTACAGGCAACATGATGCTTTACATCTTCTCCAGAATTCACGGTCATGGTACAGGCAACATGATGCTTTACATCTTCTCCAGAATTCACGGTCATGGTACAGGCAACATGATGCTTTACATCTTCTCCAGAATTCACGGTCATGGTACAGGCAACATGATGCTTTACATCTTCTCCAGAATTCACGGTCATGGTACAGGCAACATGATGCTTTACATCTTCTCCAGAATTCACAGTCATGGTACAGGCAACATGATGCTTTACATCTTCTCCAGAATTCACGGTCATGGTACAGGCAACATGATGCTTTACATCTTTGACTACTTTGTGGATTGTTACATTTTTGTCAACAGTGGAAGACGACACATATTAGATAAACAAATGAACAAACTCTGAAATACACAAATTAGGTATTTGACACTCTATAAACCACAGGTGGGTCATTCCACCAATTGAGTGCCTTCTGGATAGTGTAATTTGGTTAAAAGAAACTTAGGATTTAGCTAACTTCCCATAGTCCCTGTGCCCAAGAACACCAAGGTAACCTGTCAAAATGACTATCGCCACATAAGCACTCACATCTGCAGCCACTCTACCTCCACGTCAGCAAGACAAAGGAATTAATCGTAGATTACAGGAAACGGAGGGCCGAGACACGCCCCATTCACATCGATGGGGCTGTAGTGGAGCAGGTCGAGGGCTTCAAGTTCCTCTGTGTCAACAACACTAAGGATCTATCATGTTCCAAACACACCAACACAGTTGTAAAGAGGGCGCGACAATTCCTCTTCCCCGCCAGGAGGCTGAAAAGATTTGGCATAGGCCCTCAGATCCTCAAACCGTTCTATAGTAGCACCATTGAAGGCATCTTGACTGGCAGTATCACCGCCTGGTATGGCAACTGCGTGTCATCCAACCGAAAGGCGCTGTGGAGGGTAGTGCTTACGGCCCATGACACCCATGACATCACCCTGCCATCCAGGACCTCTATACCAGACAGTGTCAGAGGAAAGCCCCCAAAATGGTCAACTACTCCATCCACCCAAGTCATAGACTGTTCTCTATGCTACTGCATGGCAAGCATTACCAATGCACGAATTCTGGAACCAACAACACCCTGAACACCTTCTAACCCAAAGCCATAAGACTGCTAAATAGTTATTAAATAGTTATTAAATAGTTATCCAAATAGCTACCTGGACTTTCTGCATTGACCCTTTTTGCACAAACTTTTTTGACTCATCACATATACTGCTACTGTTTACTATTTGTCACTTTATTCCTAGTTGTATGTACATATTTACCCTTTACCTCCGGGTTTGGGGAAGGTTTGGCTGGTTGGGATGTCCTTGTCCCATTGTGCTCTAGCGACTCCTTGTGGCAGCCGGGCGCATGCACGCTAACTTCAGTCACCAGTTGTATGGTGTTTTCTCTGACTCAACTGGTGGTTAAATGAGCAGTGTTTCAAGAAGCAGTTTAGCTTGGTGGGGTTGTGTTTCGGAGGACGCATGGCTCTCCGCCTCTACCGAGTCCACACAGGAGTTGCAGCGATGGGACAAGACTGTAACTACCAATTGGATATCATGAAAAAGTGGTAAAAAAAACGTATTTTGTACATAATGTTGATGCTGCCGTCTCTTATGACTGAAAATAGCTTCTGAATATCAGAACAGCGTTTACTCACCTCGAACTGGACGAAGATTTTTTCTTTAATGAGTCTGACCCGAAAGACATAATGTTGCTCCCAGACTAGGCCCAAATCCCCGTCTTTCGCATGATGAAAATAAGGAAATACAGTGGGCGGAGATCAGGGTGCCTTGTGAGAATTCATCAGCCTTGTGAGAATCCCGCATCTACAATCCGTTCTATTGACCAATGTGCAATCATTGGAAAATAAACTGGATGAGCTCCGTTCAAGACTATCCTACCAACGGGACACTAAAAATGGTAACATCTTATGTTTCACCGAGTTGTGGTTGAACGACAACATGGATAATATACAGTTGGCTGGGTTTTCCGTGCATCGTCAGGACAGAACAGCTACATCCGGTAAGAAGAGGGGTGGGGGTGTGTGTCTATTTGTCAATAGCAGCTGGTCTGCACAGTCTAATATTAAAGTAGTCCTGAGGTATTGCTCACCTGAGGTAGAGTACCTCATGATAAGCTGTAGACCACACTATCTACCAAGAGAGTTTTCACCTATATTTATCGTAGCCATCTATTTACCACCACAAACTGACGCTGGCACTAAGACCACACTCAATGAGCTGTATAAGGCCATAAGCAAACAAGAAAATGCTTATCCATAAGCGATGCTCCTCGTGGCCGGGGACTTTAATGCAGGCAAACCAGGTAAATCTGTTAACCTCATTTCTACCAGCATGTCACATGTACAACCAAAGGAAAAGAAATAGAGACCACCTTCAATCCACACACAGACATGTGTACAAAGCTCTCCCTCGCTGTACATTTGGCAAATCTGACCATAATTCTATCCTCCTGATTGCTGCTTACAAGCAAAAACTAAAGCAGGAAATAACAGTGACTCGCTCAGTGGGGAATTGGTCAGAAGACACGAATGCTACGCTACAGAACTGTTTTGCTTGCGCAGACTGGAATATGTTCCGGGATTCATTGAGAAGTATACTTCCTCAGTGACCGGCTTTATCAATAAGTGCATGTGAGTATGACCTATAAACAGGTTAACATTCACAAGTGTCTTCTCTGACATTTTCAACCTCTCCCTGACCGAGTCTGTAATTCCTACACCACCAGTCAAAAGTTTGAACACACATACACATTCAAGGGTTTTTCTTTATTTTTACAATTTCTACATTATAGAATAATGGTGAAGACATCAAAACTATGAAATAACACATATGGAATCATCTAGTAACCAAATGTTTTTTAAACAAATCAAAATATATTTTATATTTGAGATTCTTCAAAGTAGCCACCCTTAGCCTTGTTGACAGCTTTGCACACTCCTGGCATTCTCTCAACCAGCTTCATCACGAATGCTTTTACAACAGTCTTGAAGGAGTTCCCACATATGCTGAGCACTTGTTGGCTGCTTTTCTTTCACTCTGCAGTCCAACTCATCCCAAACCATCTCAATTGGGTTGAGGTCAGATGATTGTGGAGGCCAGGTCATCTGATGCAGCACTCCATCACTCTCCTTCTTGGTCAAATAGCCCTTACACAACCTGGAGGTGTGTTGGGTCATTGTTCTGTTGAAAAACAAATTTAAGTCCCAGTAAGCACAAAGCAGAAGGGATGGCATTTTTTTGCAGAATGCTGTGGTAGCCATGCTGGTTAAATGTGCCTTGAATTCTAAATAAATCTGTCACGTTCTGACCTTTATTTCCTGTGTTTTGTATTTAGTTAGTATGGTCAGGGCGTGAGTTGGGTGGGCAGTCTATGTTTGATTTTCTATGATTTGGGGTTTTCTATGTTTCGGCCTAGTATGGTTCTCAATCAGAGGCAGGTGTCATTAGTTGTCTCTGATTGAGAATCATACTTAGGTAGACTGGGTGTCACTGTGTGTTTGTGGGTGATTGTTCCTGTCTTTGTGTTTTGCACCAGATAGGGCTGTTGAGGGTTTCACACGTTTCTTGTTTTTGTTGTATCAGTTGTTCATGAGTAAATTTTCATATTAAAAGAACCATGGACACTTACCACGCCGCATATTGGTCCTCTGATCCGTTTCGCCTCTCCTCTTCGGAAGAAGAGGAGGAAATCCCTTACAGAATCACCCACCAACCAAAGACCAAGCGGCGTGGTAAACAGCAGCGACGACAGCAGCAGCAGCAGAAACAACAGCAACAACAGCGGCCAGCATCACAGGACTCCTGGACATGGGAGGAGATACTGAACGGAGAGGGACCCTGGGCAAAGGCTGGGGAACATCACCGCCCGAAAGCTGAGTGGGGGCGAGATGAGGAGGCAGCACGGCAGTGCGACAGGTACGAGAGGCAGCCCCCCCAAAAAATTTGGGGGGGCAGACGAGGTGTGGTACTAAGCCAGGTAGCAGACCTGAGGTCACTCCTCGTGCTTATGATAAGCAGCGCATTACTGGTCAGGCACCGTGTTATGCGGTTAAGCGCACGGTGTCGCCAGTGCGTGTCCATAGCCCGGTGCGCTATAGGGCAGCCCCCGAAAGTGCCATGCGAGTGTGGGCATTGAGCCAAGGCGTATGGTGCCTGCTCAGCGGGTCTGGTCGGCGGTACGCAGTTTTGGTCCAGGTTATCCTGCGCCGGCTCTGTGTGCTGTGTCTCCGGGGCGCTGGGAGGGTGCAGTGCGTCCTCTGCCTGCGCTCCGCTCGTGCCGGGCAAATGTGGGAGTGGAGCCTAGGGGAGAGGTGCGTGTAGTGAGCACTAGATCTCCCGTGCTTATCCACAGCCCGGTTCAACCTGTGCCTGCACTCTGGAGGGTCCGGGCTAGAGTAGTTGTCCAGCCTGGGGAAGTGGTGCCAAGGTTGCGCACAAGAGCTCCAGTGCTTCCCCACAGCCCGGTCCTTCAGGTGCCTCCTCCTAACACCAAGCCCCCTGAAGGTCTCCCCAGCCTGGTGGTTCCTGTGGCAGCCCCACGCACCAGGCTGTCTCTCCGTCTCCTCCCTGCAGGTGGTCCCGCCTGTCCGGCGCCTCTGCCGGAGCCTCCCGCCTGTCCGGAGCCTCCCGCCTGTCCGGCGCTGCTGCCGGAGCCTCCCGCCTGTCCGGCGCCACTGCCGGAGCCTCCCGCCTGTCCGGCGCCGCTGCCGGAGTCTCCCGCCTGTCCGGCGCTGCTGCCGGAGTCTCCCGCCTGTCCGGCAGCGGCAGCGGCGCCGGACAGGCGGGAGGCTCCGGCAGTGGCGCCTGTCCGGAGCCTCCCGCCTGTCCGGCGCTGCTGCCGGAGTCTCCCGCCTGTCCGGCGCTGCTGCCGGAGTCTCCCGCCTGTCCGGCGCTGCTGCCGGAGTCTCCCGCCTGTCCGGCGCCGCTGCCGGAGTCTGAGGCGCCAGAGCCCCTCAGCCCAGAGGCGCCAGAGCTTCTGCCCCTCTGTCCAGAGCTTCTGCCCCTCTGTCCAGTTCCGCCCCTCTGTCACAGACAGTGTCACCAACCATGCACCCCCACACCATCACACCTCCTCCTCCATGCTTCACGGCGGGAACCACAAATGCAGAGATAATCTACTCACCTACTCTGCGTCTCATAAAAACACAGCGGTTGGAAACAAAAATCTCAAATTTGGACTCATCAGACCAAAATACAGATTTCCACTGGTCTAATGTCCATCATGTTTCTTGGCCCAAGCAAGTCTCTTTTTATTATTATGAGATGTTTCTACAACTTGATTGGAGTCCACCTGTGGTAAATTCCATTGATTGGAAATGATTTGGAAAGGCACACGCCTGTCTATATAAAGTCCAACAGTTGACAGTGCATGTCAGAACAAAAACCAAGCCATGAGGTCAAAGGAATTGTCCTTAGAGCTCCGAGACAGGATTATCTCGAGGCAGAGATCGGAGGACGGGAACCCCAAAACAATTGAACAGCATTGAAGGTTTGAGTTTGAGTTGATTTTTACATGGACAGTAAAGACAATCATTGAGCAGTGAGCACACGCAGAGCAACGTGGGACAAGCAAGACATAGCATACAGACAGAGCAACATAGGACAAGCAAGACGTAGCATACAGACTGAGCAACATAGACCAAAAAGCAGCAAGACAAAATGCATAAAAGCAACAAAGTGTTTCCCCACCTCACAAGCTACAGACAACAGACAACATGGAAAGCGGAAATACACAGCTAGGGATTAGGATCACAAATCTGATTGACCTTTAGCCATGTATTCATACATTTTGTGAAAGTGTGATAGGTGGTGCAGTTATGTGTGTCTGAAGGCAGTGTATTCCAGACATGGGAAGCTCTCACAGAGAAAGTGGATTTACTAAAAGGTGCTTATCCTTAAGGGCACTATACAGTCACCTCTCATGGCAGACCTTGTGGATCTGCTGCCATATGTTTGGGTTTTCTGTTTAACAAAAATACTGGTTGGAGGAGGAGCCAGGCCATTTAGGATCTTGAATACAAGACATGCGTCGGTGTATTGCACAAGATTTTCCCAACTCAGGAGCTCATGCTTTCTGAGGATTTAACAGTGGTGATGGCTATTGGGCTTCCTATCAAGCACTTTGAGAGCCTGTTTGTTGACAGACTGAATAGGTTTTAGTGTTGTACAGCAAGCTTGGGCCCAACTAGTCAAGCAGTATGTTAAGTGGGGGAGTATCATAGATTTGAAGTACAGTTTTGCTACCACTGTAGTCAAACAATTTAGTATAAATTCAAAATGAGCTAGGTTAAAATAGGTTATCTGAATTACCTTTTTAACATGCCTTTTAAAAGAGAGGTTGGAATCAAGTATGATGCCAATGCTTAAAATCAGATACCACCTGGAGCTTCTCCCCTGACACATAGACATCTGGCTCAGTAGCATCTGTTGCCTTCTTTGTGAAGAACATGCAAACAGTTTTTTTCACATTGAGATGCAAACACGAGTCACTGAGCCACTTTGTAACCTGGACCATTACAGTAGGGAGTTCTTGTGCAGCTTGTTGTTTGCTCTTTGCATGCACATATATCACTGTTTCATATGCATATATTTGAACTTCAGACCCAGTACAGACAGAAGACAGATCATTAATGTACAGGCTGAACAGGTGGGGCCCCAGTATTGACCCTTGGGGCACGCCCACATCATAGCTAAGAGTGGGCAGCTCATTGCTCACTCTGACACACTGAGTTCTGCCTTCACAAGGTATGATTTCATCCATCTCAAGGCATTGGGGTAAAAGTTGAACTTGGACAATTTTGTGATGAGAATCTCATGGTTAACAGTATCAAAAGCCTTCCTTAGGTCCAGAAACACAGCCCCAACAACGCCCCCTTTGTCCATCTTGGACTTCACATTTTCCAGAAGAAAGCAGTTGGTTGTTTCTGTGGAGTGTTTCGCTCTAAAGCCAAACTGCATGGAGTGTAATGTGAAGGGGCTGTTGTTGAGGTGGGCAATCAGTTGTTCTACTACACACTTTTCAACAACCTTTGACACCACAGGTAGTATACTAATGGGCCTGTAGTTAATCACGTCAGCAGGGTCGCCCGATTTAAAGATGGCCGTTATTGTGGCCGACTTCCATACCCTTGGAAACACCCCGAGACCAATAGATGTGTTGGTGACCTTAGTAATGGGGCCAATGAGTGACTCTTTGTAGTTTTTAAGAAAGGTAGAGTCCAGCCCAAACACATTTGTGGCTTTAGAGTTCTTTAGTGAGCTAATCACCGTGTTCACCTTTGACTCAGAAACCTCCCTTATGATGAAGACAGGTTGAGCGTCATTCACTATCACTGAGCCCAAGAAACCAGTGGAGGGGTTCTGTGACAGTACCCTGACAGAGTCAATAAAGTAGGAATTGAAGGCTATTGCTATTTTGACTGCATCCTATGTTAGATTGTTATTCTATTCTATTGTTATTTCTAGTCTTTTTGCAGTGTTACTATGGTCTTTCCCTGTTAACCTTTTTAGATTCTCCCAAATCAATTTAGAATTTCCCTTTGCTTCAACAATTATGTTAATAAAAGGTTTGCCTTGGCCTGTCTGATTTCTTTCATCACCTTATTTCTCAACATGTTAAACCTACGTCTGTCATGCTCCAATTTGGATTTTAGGGCTATTTTTAGAGCATCATCTAGTTCTTTCATCAATTTCCAAATTTCTCCATTTAGCCAAGGAAGAGTGCTCTTTTGGCCAGGTTTGGATTTGATTTTCTTTAGGAAACCATTTATTGTAGTCTGGATTGTGGATAGAAAAACCTGACTATCAACTTCCACGTCTGTATAGGACAAGATATCATTCCAGTTAATTCCCTTAATTGCGTTTTCAAAATGGTTTATTTCTCAAAGAACACAGTGGCCTCCATCATTCTTAAATGGAAGAAGTTTGGAACCACCAACATTCTGAGCTGGCTGCCCAGCCAAACTGAGAAATCGGGGGAGAAGGGCCTTGGTCAGGGAGGTGACCAAGAACCCAATGGATGTTGGTCACCTCCCTGAGTTTGCCAAAAGGCACCTAAAGGACTCTCAGACCATGAGAAACAAGAGTCTCTGGTCTGACGAAACCAAGGTTGAACTCTTTGGCCTGAATGCCAAGCGTCACATCTGGAGGATGCATTTTGCTGCAGGGATGTTTTTCAGCAGCAGGGACTGGGAGACTAGTCAGGATCGAGGGAAAGATGAAGAGAGATCATTGATGACAACCTGCTCCAGAGCGCTCAGGACATCAGACTGGGGCAAAGGTTCACCTTCCAACAGGACAACGACCCTACGCACACAGCCAAGACAATGCAGGACTGGCATTGGGACCTTGAGTGGCCCAACCAGAGCCCGGACTTGAACCCGATCTAACATCTCTGGAGAGACCTGAAAATAGCTGTGCAGTGATGCTCCCCATCCAACCTGACAGAGTTTGAGAGGATCTGCAGAGAATAATTATCTCCCCAAATACAGGTGTACCAAACTTTTAGCGTCATACCCAAGAAGACTCGAGACTGTAATCATTGCCTAAGGTGCTTCAACTGAGTAAAGGGTCTGAATACTTATGTAAATGGGATATTGTTATTTTTTATACATTTGCGAAATAATTTAAAATATATTTTTTGCTTTGTAATTATGGGTTAGTGTGTTGAGATGGATGAGAGTAAAAAATATTTCATATATTTTAGAATAAGGCTGTAACGTAAAATGTTTTGGAAAAAGTCAAGGGATCTGAATACTTTCCGAAAGCCCTGTGCATGTTGATATTGGACTCCCTTAGGTTTCTCCTTGCTCTTATCACTTAATTAAATTCCTTCCAGTAAATGCAGTGAAGGTGGAGAGTCTCCTCTGGAATCTGCAGAGTAATTCAGGTAGATTTACCCTGGCTGAGAGTTAGGAGGCCCCAGCCCGAAAAACACTACGATAATACCATTGTACACTAGACATTCCGGCCACCTTGCAACAGAACCCTGTCAGTCCACCTCTCTGTCCTGTCTTTGGCCTACACACTAGGGTGTTTGTGAGCACCTCCGTATCATATTAGCGCTGTTATTATTAAGTCCTGGCCTCTGTCGCTGCTGCTCACTCCTGGAAGAGATTTAAGTAATTAAGGAAGACCGAACACAACACTATTGATTGTCTGGCTGGCTGGGTAATGTGACGATGTGGTGGAGTGTAGGGTTAGGGTAGCAGTTCATTCTTTATTTTGTGGCTGGGAGAAGGTATAGGTTGGGGTGTGTGTATTTGGGGAGGGGGGGGTTGTGTGTGTGTGTCTTTCAGAACCACTTTTATTTGGCTTTTACAGTTGCATGTACCAGTGGCCTCATTTATAAACGTTGTGTAAGTACAAAATATCTGCTAAACCATGCATGCGCGCCAGTTTTCACAAAGTTGGCATTTATAAAAACTGAACTTGACATGAGAATGTGCTTAGCTTTTCACAAACTTTAGATTTCTAGTTTTGAGTGGTTAAAGTTCTGCATTTCAATCAGGGAAATAGCCTAGTATTGTGTTTGTGCAAATGGGTGATATGATGACACACTTATTCATAAAAAAGACTAAACATAAATATAATAACCAGATATAATCATTTTATTTGGTTTAAGGTATCAATCAGATGCAGACAGTGTCGAAGAAACAAAAGTGTATTTCTAATACAAGGGCAGACAAACAACAGGTCAAAGGCAGGCAAGGGTCAGGAATCCAAAGAGGGTGCAAAGGGTCCAAAACGGCAGGCAGGCTCAGGGTCAGGGCAAGCAGGGGTCAATAATCCAGTGATGTGGGTGGAGACGAGCACAAAGACAGTTGAAAAGATCAAGGTGTGACACATTTGCTATTGGTGAGAAGAGTGAAGTTAAAAAAGTTTTGCATCTTTGCATTCGAAATAGTTAGAACAGGGATGGGCAACTTTGATGGGGGTGGGGGCAACATAAAAACTGAATCTCAAGTGGTGCCTGTAGTGACTCATGAGCAAAATATTTTAGCGGCACCCCTTGTGACAGCGAAGTTTTAAAGTTTGCTGCAATTCTACTCATTTTGCCGTGGGGCGTAGAGAAAAATGGTGCAGTTTTACCACAAATGTTCTGCAATTATACTCATTCTGCCATAGCGTGGAGGCAAATGTTTGCGGTTTGTAATATGATAACTGATGATCAATGGGCCCCACCCCGGTCAGTAATTCAACCATGCTCACTAAGTTTAGACAGCAAGCCACGAGACTAATTTACCAATCTAAAAACATTTAGCCGTCATGGGCTAATTGAATGACTGCTGATGCACAACCGAATTTCGAAATTGCACCTTGTGTATTCATTCTATTATTCTAACAATCAACAGTAAGTTGAGACCCTGAGTTATTATTTAAAACTAAATGTGAAATTAATCTGCAGGCCGCAAGTTGCCCATCCCTTTAATCATTTCCTTAAGACTTTCAATAAGACTTTTACTAACACTGCTATCTTATTTTGATTCACTTTTTTAAAACTCCAAGCACAGATAGTACACATGGAAATGCATTTCCTTAGGCGTTAATCATGCAAACATATTGATTTATTTATTGCGACAGCATCAGTGACATTCAACCCTATAATCGTCTGTTCTCTATCCACGGAATTAGTCCACCGTGCCACCATGTTCTTGGATTCATTTGAGAACAGTAATATAAATAGAACCATGAGGAAACCTGTAAGAACTGTTACACTGAAGTACTGAAATTCTGTAAGGGGTGCGAACTGGCGGCAGAGAAGTCAGACGCAGGAGAGAAATAACTGTGTTTCCAACGGCGCAGTTTATTTAACAAAACACACTGGAAAACAGAATAATAAAACAAATGGGTACATAACCCACCGCACACCAGGACAGCCGTGCACAAGCATTTACAATAAACAATCACCGACAAGGACATGAGAGGAAACAGAGGGTTAAATACACAACATGTAATGATGGGATTGGAACCAGGTGTGATGGAAGACGAGACAAAACCAAAGGAAAATGAAAAGAGGATCAGCGATGGCTAGAAA
Source organism: Oncorhynchus kisutch (assembly GCF_002021735.2). Lineage (NCBI taxonomy): Eukaryota > Metazoa > Chordata > Actinopteri > Salmoniformes > Salmonidae > Oncorhynchus > Oncorhynchus kisutch. The sequence goes on from NC_034196.2 coordinate 7,942,185, forward strand.
GTCGGTGACTTCGACCGCCGAACGCCACCCGAACAAGGAGAGGGACCAACTTCGGCAGAAGTCGCGACAACTTCCCACAGAGGAATGTTGTTTCTTAGCGTTCTCTGAACTATTTGAGAACATTCCCAATGTCAAATCAGTTGGAGAATGTTCCTAGAAAATTACCAAAATTGAAATGAAATGTAACTAAGTAATTAAATATTTTTTAATACTAATATATATATTTTTTGGTCAAGTTCCTTAAATGTGCTGAGGATGTTCCAAAGCCAAGCATCTATCCTGCACCATTCCCAGAATGTTGTGGGAAGGTTGTATGCAAAACAACCATGGGACAATCATGCTCTCACAAAACTCATGGTCCTTAGAATTGTATGCGCTAGCTGGGCTATTTCCTAATTCATTTCCATTATCATTTCAGAATAAATTCCTCACCTTGTCTGACTGTGATGGTTTCATGCTCACAAAGTAGCCTATAGGCCTACAACATCCCATCTCTCATTTAATTGGACCCACTTTACAATAGTAAATAGATAAACTATTTAAAGTATTTTGCTCTGTGGTCAGATCCATTTACGAGAGAGTAAGGTTTATAACATACAGTAGAATTTAACAGATGAAGAGGCAGTTTATATTTTGCTTTGAAGTTTTTAGGCTAGCAACCACTGTAGTTTACCATTTTTTAATAGACATACTAGATACGTTTTCAAAATTCCTGGGCAATGCCGCATATTTAGGTTCGGGAAAAAGTTAATAAAAAACGCTATTGAATTCAAACTATCTGTTTACAGTTACACAACAATTTGCAATATTTTGTTTCTCCAGAAATGGTCAGATAAGCTACAGCAAATGTCCCTTTAAAAGTTAAAAACATTCTGCCAACACCTCCAGAGACATTTGATCAAGTTCGCAATTGCTATTTCCTTTCGAAACCGTCTTGCCCTAATTTCAATACTTCCAAAGTATACAGCAAATAGGGGCTTTATTGTCAACATGCTGAACAAAAATGCAAACGCAACATGCAACAGTTTTAAAGATTGTCCTGAGTTACATTTCATAGAAGGAAATCAGTCAATTTAAATAAATTCATTGGGCCCTAATCTATAGATTTCACATGACAGGGCAGGGGCGCAGCCATGGGTGGGCCTGGGAGGGCTAGGCCCACCCACTGGGGTGGATTCTCTGGCAACAGCTCTGTTGGACATCCCTGCTGTCAGCATGCCAATTGCACATTCCCTCAGAACTTGAGACATCAGTGGCATTGAGTTGTGTGACAAAATGGCACATATTAGTGTCCTTTTATTTTCACCAGCACAAGGTGCACCTGTGTAATGCTGTTTAATCAGCTTCTTGATATGCCACACGTGTCAGGTGGATGGATTGTCTTGGAAAGGAGAAATGCTCACTAACAGGGTTGTAAACAAATTTGTGCACAGAATATGAGAGAAAAAAAGCATTTCTGTGATCTTTTATTTCAGCTCATGAAAAATGGGACCAAGACTTTAAATGTTGCTTTATAGTTTTGTTCAGTATAAAAGGTGAATAATGGGCGTTTTTCAGGTGTTATTGCACAGTTTCAGGATGGGTCTGATTTATAACAGAAAACATGCTTATGTGTGGTGTGCCCCAAGTAGATAAATCTCAATATTTTTGAATTTGCGCAGGTTTATTCAGAAATGGCACACACAGATATTTAGTGTGAAATGTAGGCTACGCATTGGTTATAAAAGAGGCCCCTGGTTTACACAGGCAGCCAATTCGGATATTTTCTCACTAATTGGTCTTTCGACCAATCAGATCAGCTCTGAAAAAGAGCTTTGACGTGAAAAGATCTGATGTGATCTGTCTGGCTGTGTAAATGCAGCCTACTATGCCCATGATTGTTGCTGGGCTGAAAAGAGAAGCATCTCTCAGTGATTTGACTCCATCTACTGTTCAAAGGCTGCGTCTACACAGGCAGCCCAATTCTGATCTTTTTTGTTCCACTAATTGGTATTTCGACCAATCACATCAGATCTTTTCACATCATCTCTGTGTAATTGTAAAGCACCAGTATCACACACACATGTTGTGAATATATTAATATGTCGCCTAGTCTAGGATTACTTCAAATAAATGCTTTTATGATAGAGAAACAGTGAAAATCAAGTTCTAACTTGGAAAGAATTTAGAGGATATAGGCCACTATAAAAAAACAATCTTGCACTTTGCCCTTATGTTTTAAATAAATATTTGAGACATCATTCCCAGCAGCCAAAGAACGGAACGCGCGCATCATGGGGAGCGTATGCACTGTGGCGCAGGCTACAAGCTATTAGCACCCGAGGCGTTCGTGGGTTTAAAAAAAAGATTCAAGAAATAAACCGTGTAGTTTGTGCAATAGAAGTAAAAGAAACTGCCTACGTGTCATCGGCAGGATTAAGGTGGGTTTCCGATTATTTCACGAACAACACAATGTATTTTAAATTGGAGACATTTGTAGATTGTTGCGGGAGTGTTTGGAGTCCTGAAACGCGCCGGGATGAGATGGTTGGTGTGTCCGCTGTTTCGGCCCTGCTGATGAGGGGAAGCATCACTTTAGACAGGATTACAGAATGGATAACTGAGAAAAGCTACCGTTTTCGAATTTTAAATGTACGTATGGGGTGATTTTGAATTTAGGACTGTGCTGGATGGATACGTTTGGATAGGGCCGGTGTTTTCACAAGTGGCGGCATCCAAGAGCACTGTAAGGAATTTGAAAATCGAATCATAAGTATCAGGTGACGTGCTGTGGGAAATCAGGATTCGCAGAAGATTAGGTCCGAAGTTATTGTTCGTTCACCTGGGTTACTAGATCTAATTGCATTTCGCATAGTGTTTGAGGAACTTCGATAGGCCTACATAGTGGCTCGTTTTTGCTGAATCGGCCCTAACACTGCCACGCCTCTCCTATAACCTACGAGAGATCGTAAAGTTGATGTGCGTGTGTGTATTGTACTCTTCTCGTTCACCAAGGCTAAATTATAGTATAGGAGATAGGTCCCTCTTCTGACGTTTAACATTATTGCCACCAGATAGGGCTAGGCTACTTAGAAACGTGAACACAGAGTGAAGGTCTGGTTAAGGAATGTTATGTAACTTCAGAGAGGTGTGTTTTTATATATCAATCTCCCAGAGAGCGGGGATGTGTGAGGGTATGTAAGGAAAGCAATCCATTATGTTACAGCGAGCAAAACAATGTTTCTATAACGTGTGTGTGTGTTAAAACAAGCAAAACTGCTCAAGATCTTCCACTTCGACATTGGTATTTGTCTGAGTGCACACACTATTAACTTTGTGTGGTGGCTACATCTGCTGTGTGACATCCTATATGTACCTATGAGCAAGCTCTGAGGCCCCGACTGGGTGTCTGTTTCCTGCTCTGCCCCTATAGACCAGTGTTATGTAACATGCTACACACAAGTGCACAGCCGGGCATGCACACAAACTTGCAGTCGAGAGTCGACTACATCAGGTATTTACTGTGTGTGCAGTGGATAGGTGTAGGTTGTGCTTTTGTTTCTATTTGGTTGTTTGATGGTCAGTTTGGATTAGATGTTTTTAGTGCAATTAGTGTGGAGCTCTTTTTGGCTTTTATCAAATGAAATAGTATTTGTAACATGCTCCGAATACAATAGGTGTAGACCTTACAGTGAAATGCTTACTTACAAGCCCTTAATGAAATAATGCATTTAAGACAAATGCGTGGTAAGAAATAAAAGTAACAATTAAAGAGCAGCAGTAAAATAACAATAGCGAGGCTATATACAATAGCGAGGCTATATACAATAGCGAGGCTATATACAATAGCGAGGCTATATACAATAGCGAGGCTATATACAATAGCGAGGCTATATACAATAGCGAGGCTATGTACAGAGTCACAGGTTAGTCGAGGTAAAATATTCATGTAGAGTTAAAGTGACTGTGCATAATAAATAAACAGAATAGCATAAGGGAGGCAGGCAATGTAAATAGACTGGGTAGTCATTTGATTAGATGTTCAGGAGTCTTATGGCTTGGGGGTAGAAGCTGTCGAGAACCTTTTGGACCTAGACTTGGTGCTCCAGTACCGTTTGTCGTGCAGTAGAGAAGTCTGACTAGGGTGGCTGGAGTCTTGGACAATTGTTTTGGGCCTTTCTCTGACACCACTTGGTATAGAGGTCCAGGATGGTAGGAAGCTTGGCCCCATAGATGTACTGGGTCGTACGCCCTAACCTCTGTAGTGCCTTGCGGTCGGAGGCCGAGCAGTTGTCATACCAGGCAGTGATGCAACCAGTCAGGATGTTTTTTTATGGTGCAGCTTTTGAGGATCTGGGGACCCATGCCAAATCTGTTCAGTCTCCTGAGGGGGAAAAGGTTTTATTGTGCCCTCTTCACGACTGTCTTGGTGTGCTTGGACCATGATAGTTTGTTGGTGATGTGGACACCAATGAACTTGAAGCTCTCAACCTGCTCCACTACAGCCCCATCGATGAGAATGGGGGCGTGCTCGGTCCTCCTTTTCCTGTAGTCCACAATCGTCTCCTTTGTATTGCTCACATTGAGGTAGAGGTTGTTGTCCTGGCACCCACTGCCAGGTCTCTGACCTCCTCCCTATAGGCTGCCTCATTGTTTTCGGTGATCAGGCCTACCACTGTTGTCATCAGTGAACTTAATGATGGTGTTGGAGTTGTGCCTGGCCCTGCAGTCATGAGTGATCAGGGAGTACATGAAGGGACTGAGCACGCACCCCTGAGGGGCACCTGTGTTGAGGATCAGCAGGGCTGATGTGTTACTTGGGTTGCACTTTTTTTATATTCAGAGGTGGGAATATATGGGAATGAATATTAACACCATTTAAATGTAATGTTTTTTGCATTGAATATATTCACCATATCATATGGAGACAGAAACAAACCTTTTACCTTATCATAATTAGACATCCTTCCAAAATAAGTAATAAAAAAACTATTTAGTTACAGATTGAACTTTAATTAAATGAGTTGACTCTTCACATGGGATGATTTCACTGAACAACAATGGAAAATTGAGACGGATCATTGGGGGATCATTCATCTCCCAAAATGATTTCAACATGCATCTGTAAAATGATAATCTAGAAACTAAAGCTTTGGTTGTCTTCCTCAGGCTTCCATGTCTTCTCCCTGGACCTCCTCAATGTCCACCTCTTGAACATCAGACTCTGAGGCCTCATCTTCACTGTCACTTTCTAACCTTGTTGAGGATGGCTCATTGTCAGGCTCAAAAAGCCTCAAATTTGCCCGGATGGCAATTTTTCAACCCTTGTATTGGTCAGCCTGTTGCGTGCTTTGGTGTGTGTGTGTTCCAAAGAAGGACCTCTGAGGTGGCTGATGGTGGGATTTGGAGGATGATGGAGGCCACAGGGAAAGAGCCTCGGAGCCACAAAGTCCCTTGCACCAGGTGGCTGATGAGATATGTTAGCACGACTGCCATATTGCATCTCCATCCCAAAGCCCTTGCTTGGAAGTGGACTTCACCAGACTGCCAAGAACCTTGCCCTCATCCAGGCCAACGTGGCGAGACACGGTAGTGATGACACCATAGGCCTTGTTGATCTCTGCACCAGACAGGATGCTTTTGCCAGCATACTTGGGGCCCAACATGTACAGTTGAAGTCGGAAGTTTACATACACTTAGGTTGGAATCGTTTAAAATTCGTTTTTCAACCACTCCACACATTTCTTGTTAGTTTTGGCAAGTCGATTAGGACATCTACTTTGTGCAAAGCACAAGTAATTTTTACAACAATTGTTTACTGACAGCTTATTTCACTTTTAATTCACTGTATCATAATTCCAGTGGGTCAGAAGTTTACAATGCACTAAGATGACTGTGCCTTTAAACAGCTTGGAAAATTACAGAAAATGATGTTATGGCTTTAGAAGCTTCTGATAGGCTAATTGACATCATTTGAGTCAATTGGAGGTGTACATGTGGATGTATTTCAAGGCCTACCTTCAAACTCAGTGCCTCTTTGCTTGACATCATGGGAAAATCAAAAGAAATCAGCCAAGACCCCATGGGAAAACAATGTAGACCTCCACAAGTCTGGTACATCCTTGGGAGCAATTTCCAAACGCCTGAAGGTACCACGTTCATCTGTACAAACAATAGTATGCAAGTATAAACACCATGGGACCACGCAGCCATGAAACCGCTCAGGAAGGAGATGTGTTTTGTCTCCTAGAGATGAACATACTTTGGTAAGAAAAGTGCAAATCAATCCCAGAACAACAGCAAAGGACCTTGTGAAGATGCTGGAGGAAACGGGTACAAAAGTATCTATATCCACAGTAAAACGAGTCCTATATGGACATAACCTGAAAGGCCCGTCCGCAAGGAAGAATCCACTGCTCCAAAACCGCCATTACAAAAGCTAGACTACGGTTTGCAACTGCACATGGGGACAATGATTGTACTTTTTGGAGAAATGTCCTCTGGTCTGATGAAACAAAAATAGAACTGTTTCGCCATAATGACCATCGTTACATTTGGAGGAAAAAGGGGGTGGCTTGCACGCCGAAGAACACCATCCCATCTGTGAAGCAAGGGGGTGGCAGCATCATGTTGTGGGGGTGCTTTGCTGCAGGAGGGACTGGTGCACTTCACAAAATAGATGGCATCATGAGGCATATTGAAGCAACATCTCAAGACATCAGTTAAGTTAAAGCTTGGTTGCAAATGGGTCTTCCAAATGGACAATGACCCCATGCATACTTCCAAAGTTGTGACAAAATGGCTTCAGGACAACCAAGTCAAGGTATTGGAGTGGCCATCACAACGCCCTGACCTCAAGCCTACAGAATTTGTGGGCAGAACTGAAAAAGCGTGTGCGAGCAAGGAGTGCTACAAACCTGACCCAGTTACACCAGCTCTGTCAAGAGGAATGGGTCAAAATTCACCCTACTTATTGTGGGAAGCTTGTGGAAGGCTACCTGAAACATTTGACACAAGTTAAACAATTTAAAGGCAATGCTACCAAATACTAATTGAGCTTATGTAAACTTCTGACCCACTGGGAATGTGATGAAAGAAAATAAAGGTGAAATATCATTCTCTCTACAATTATTCTGACATTTCAAATTCTTAAAATAAAGTGGTGATCCTACCTGACCTAAGACAGGGAATTTTTACTAGGATTAAATGTCAAGAATTGTGAAACTGAGTTTAAATGTATTTGGCTAAGGTGTAGGTATACTTTCGACTTCAACTGTAGCTTCTGTGGTCCATGCTCATTGATGACTGCCTTCAGCTCATCTGCAATGTGTGTGTCTATTTTCCCTTGTCTGTGCTCTTGTAGAATACTGGTTGAGGGGTGGAGATGTAGTTAATTATTCCATGCCCATGAACATTCGACCACCCATCGGAGATGATTGCAATACAGTCTGCTTTCTCTATGATTTGCTTGACTTTTACATTGAACTCTGCATCCAGCAAATTAGTAGATAAAGCATGTCTGGTTGAAGGGGTATATGCTGGGCAAAGAACGTTCAGAAATCTTTTCCAATACTCATTGCCTGTGAGCATCAGAGGTGAACCAGTTGCATACACAGCTTGAGCAAGACATTCATCAGCATTTCTCTGACTACGTTCCTCCATTGAGTCAAAAAACGTATGATTCCAGGAGGACCATGAGCTGTTATCGATAAGGTGTTTGATTCATCATTTTCACCTCGACATGAAGTAGAGGGACTTTTGTCAGATGTTGCTTGTGAGTGCTTAGGGAACTTTATGCACTTGGCCAGATGATGCTGCATCTTTGTTGCATTCTTCACACATGATTTGGCATAGTATTTGCAAATGTACACAGCTCTTCCTTCTACATTAGCTGCAGTGAAATGTCTCCACATCAGATAGTGCCCGTGGCATTTTCCTGTAAAGATTAGAAAAGAGTAAAAACAAATACAGTTCCATGTACAGAAATAGTTAAGCAGTTAGATTAAACAACTTTTGTAATGTTTTTAAATGAAACTTGTATGGAAACAGGTGAATTAACACTGCTCAGTTAGCAGGCTCAAGCAAGCGAAAAACCCACATGGTAGCAAAAACTAACTATTAGAAATGGTTAGAAATGATTTTAAACAGACTTTGCTGTAGGCTACTATTTACTAGTTAACAAGAAATCATGTCACCCCACCCAGTATTGTAATCAAAACTTACCAGAAAGCATGTAGTCCTTGGCTCAGACAGTGTGGATTCAATAGCATCTCATTAGTGTGCAAGATCTTGAGATTCAGCTGTACATGTGATGAAAGAATGCACTGTGCATGCAGAGGGTTGCAATTCCATTGACTTTGGGATAGTTTAACCAAAATACACCACAATACCTAGAATTGCTTTGTGTCTCACACAAAAAAAGGTTCACTGTTATAAGCTAACCTTTTTGGATGAATTTAAGCTAAATTTCCCGTCTTAACTCCCCATGGAAAATTTCCGGGAAAATTCAGCTAGTTGTTATCTATCCTTACCACATGGGGGCGGCCCTTCAGGAAGTCCAGGATCCAGTTACAGAGAGAGGTTTAGTGGAGATGAAAGTTTAACGTGAATTCACATATCCACTGCACATAGACACACTACATAAGATCACTTACACACAGACTTCTCCATTTCCAAGCAATAACAGCAGTAGGTTTCCCTCAAACTATTCAGAAATTAATAACCTACTATAGTTACGCTGATAATAAGCAGGGGGATATAATAACTCATTTCCCCAGTGTGACAGTAGTGTGTGACAGTAGTGTGTAACATGTGAGCAACCATATATGGTTCACAAGGAGCAGCACAAAATGTCAGCAGGGAACAGGGCAGATTTTTTTTAAACGCCACACTCCCTGGCCTAATGGAGCACACAGCAAAACTCTGGAATGCTATGGTAGAGTTATGCGGGTGGGGGGGCTATTCAGAGAGTGTGGGTTTCTGATGTTGGGGAGAGGGTTGATGTGTGTCTGTGCAAAAGAGACCTACCCCCAAACCTGGATCATATTTTTATTTAACTAGGCAAGTCAGTTAAGAACAAATTCTTAGTTACAATGATGGCCTACCGGGGAACAGTGGGTTAACGGGCTTGTTTAGGGGCAGAACGACAGATTTTTACCTTGGCAGCTCGGGGATTCGATCCAGCAAACTTTCGGTTACTGGCCCAGTGCTCTAACCACTAGGCTACCTGCTGCCCCATGTTGGCGGGGTGCTGCGTCCCCCGAGGTTATAGGTATAGTGACCCGTGTCAGCGCAACCCCAACATGTTCGGCTGAAAGCAGTTGGAACCAAATCATTCTGGTCAAGAAATGGGCTAACATGCTGACCAGACTGCACGCAAGTTGATTTTGTCCACCCACATCAGGACACGCAGGTTGAAGTATCAAAACAAACTCTGAACCAATTGTATTAATTTGGTGACTGGTTGAAAAGCATTAAACATATATGGCAATTTAGCCAGCTAGCTTGCTATTGCTAGCTCATTTTGTCCTATTTAGCTAGCTTGCTGTTAGCTCACTTGTCCTATTTAGCTAGCTTGCTGTTGCTAGCTCACTTGTCCTGGGATATAAACATTGGGTCGTTATTTTACCTGAAATGCACAAGGTCCGGAAATGCACAATTAACAGTAAACCAAATTTGTTTCTAGTCATCTCTCCTCTGTCCTTCAGGCCTCATCTTCTTATTTTGGACTTTATAATGGCGGTTGGCAACCAACTTTAGGTGCATTACCACAACCGACTGGAGTGTGGACCTCCAGTTTCTTTCAATCTCACACGTGGGTATATGCTCCTAAAAACCAATGAGTAGATTGGAGAGGCTGGACTTGCAGCGTGTGGAGCGTCACGAATGGAACCAAGTTCTATTTTAGCGCCTGTCCACGCAGACGTTGGCTGACCCGTGCAATGATTGGATAACATGTATGTGTAAATGTATTTTGCAACGCGAGCGTTGTGGTCAGCATGTGAGGGGGAGCATAGTTGTAGTGCTAGCTGAAAGAAAGGCAGTAGGGGGCTGCCTCAAGTTGAGAGATGCCTGTAAGGGAAACGCATTCACCCAAAGTAACGAACATGTCATAAGGGCTGTAATTACATGAGGACCCCAAGGTCTGGACTTCTGTCATTTTTTTCCCTTCAAATTTGAAAAGAAAAGGATAAATGTGGACACAATCAATTACAGGTCAACATCTAAAAATATTACACCCAGAGTGGATCAAAACTCAGAAAGCTTATATTCTTGATCGGACTGAGTTTTAATCGTTTCTGCCTCTTTGGTTAATGAGTAGAATCATGAACGGGTTTGCTCACCTGCATCCCCCAGATTTGCCTGAGCAGCACATTCACCATTCTCCCAAACGGCTAATTCTGCTCTCTCGTGGCACAGGCCGAGTGCCTGAGACATGAAACGAACTAACCCAGCTCGGGATGGCTCAATTGGGCAACTAGAGACGCTGCTGACAGTCTGTTGGCGAGATGCCAGACAAAAGGCCATTTTAAAACCGTCCCACGACTCCTGCAGTGTCTACAGCAGTGGCGATTTCAGCACTGCTGTAGAGTTGTGGCTTTGCTGGCATGCATCCCACAACACTAAACAATACATTAATTGCACTATAACGGTGACGAGCGGTGCCCACAAACTGCCTACATAAAGCTGTCCCAACATCTTAACACTGCTACACCTGGCTATCAGCAGAGCCTTGTCTGGCAGCGAAACAGTTCATTCAGCCTCATTTGCTACCTTAAAAAAAAAAATTATGGTAAACAGCTGATATGGATGACTTGCTTAAACAAATGTGGTTTCTAATGGCAATTGAGATGTACAAACTATTGCATAAGGGGACAGCAAGCGGATAAGAGGCAATTTGTAATTTCGATTAAGACATGAATGAGCGAGCTAGGATGGACATAGTCACCCATTTTAGACCTTTGAAATGTACACCAAAATAATTCGGGACATGGGCCGTTTTTACTGTTCTCCTTCTACCCCAAGGATGAATAAAGGGTGGTGTATAAGCAGACAATGACAGCTCATGGATTACATTTCCCTAAAACAGGGTATAGGCTACATGTTATAGGCACATGGGCTACTAACATCTTACTGCACAACATAGACTGAGTATTACTTTCTTAGCTTCAGTATACATATCTCCCTGGGATTCTCTGCCTCTAACCCTATTACAGGGGCTGAGTCACTGGCTTACTGGGGCTCTTTCATATCGTCCCTAGGAGGGGTGCGTCACTTGAGTGGGTTGAGTCACCTTTGGTTGTGCCGTGGCGGAGATTTGTGGGCTATACTCGGCCTTGTCTCAGGATGGTAAGTTGGTGGTTGAAGATATCCCTCTAGTGGTGTGGGGGCTGTGCTTTGGCAAAGTGGGTGGGGTTATATCCTTCTTGTTTGACCCTGTCCGGGGGTGTCCTCGGATGGGGCCACAGTGTCTCCTGACCCCTCCTGTCTCAGCCTCCAGTATTTATGCTGCAGTAGTTTGTGTCGGGGGGCTAGGGTCAGTTTGTTATATCTGGACTTCTCATGTCCTATTCGGTGTCCTGTGTGAATTTAAGTGTGCTCTCTCTAATTCTCTTTCTCTCTCTCTGAGGACCTGAGCCCTAGGACCATGCCTCAGGACTACCTGACATGATGACTCCTTGCTGTCCCCAGTCCACCTGACCGTGCTGCTGCTCCAGTTTCAACTGTTCTGTCTTTAATAATAATAATAATAATAATAATAATAATATTATTATTATTATTGGGCCATGCTGGTCATTTATAAACATTTGAACATCTTGGCCATGTTCTGTTATAATCTTCACCCGGCACAGCCAGAAGAGGACTGGCCACCCCACAGCCTGGTTTCTCTCTAGGTTTCTTCCTAGGTTTTGGCCCTTTCTATGGAGTTTTTCCTAGCCACTGTGCTGCTACACCTGCATTGCTTGCTTTTAGGCTGGGTTTCTGTACAGCACTTTGAGATATCAGCTGATGTACGAAGGGCTATATAAATACATTTGATTTGAGAATATATAATTTATAAAGCAGCATAATACATTTTTGGGCTCACCTTGCTGTGCTCTCTTGAACATGATCAGTCTAATCAAAGCTACTGTAGACCTAAAATGATGTCAAATCATGTTCTGTGGCCAATGACCTTGAGCTTTCTTAGAGTTACATTAGAAGTGCCCATCAAAGGTAGCACCCAAGGGGTTAGAATGTTGTAGCTCTTCCCTTGGACTTGGCAGTGACGTAGTGTCCCCATGAGTGACAGAACACTGAGCCAATCACGGTGCAGCGCTCTATTTTCTGCTGGCTTGCCAAAACCACCACAAAAAGCACTGAGCCAGGCTGAAACACCTGCATTTTAGAGCTGCCCCACCCACAAAATACAAATTTGACGAGTCGCCGCCGGTCTACAGATTATCCCCCAAACAAAAAGTCTCTGAGAATGAGTGCACAACTAGTAAATAGTCACTCATACAGGGCCTTCAGAAAGTGTTCACACCCCTTGACTTTTTCCACATTATGTTGTTACAAAGTGGAATTAAAAGCGATATAATATTTACTTTTGTCAATAGACAAAAAATTAACACTTTATTTGATACGTTTTCAACCCCCTGAGTCAATACATGTTAGTACCACCTTTTGGCAGAAATTACAGCTTCAAGCTCTGTCAAGTTGTCGATCATTGCTAGACAACCATTTTCAAGACTTGCCATAGATTTTCAAGTAGATTTAAGTAAACACGAACTAGACCACTCAGGAACGTTCAATGTTGTCTTGGTAAGTAACCCCAGTGTATATTTGGCCTTGTGTTTTAGGTTATTGTCCTGCTGGAAGGTAGTTGTCTCCCAGTGTCTATTGGAAACCAGACTGAACCAGGTTTTCCTTTCGGACTTTGCCTGTGCTTAGCGCTTTTCTTTTTGACTCTAGTCCTTGCTGATGACCAGCATACCCATAACATGATGTAGTCACCATCATGCTTAAAAATATGGGGCGTGGTACTCGGTGACGTGTTGGATTTGCCCCAAACATAATGCTTTGTATTCATGACAAAGTTACTGCAAAAAAAGTTACTTATCACTTTAGTGCTGTTAGTGCATATATTGGAATATTTGTGTTCTGTTCAGGCTTCCTTTTCACCCTGTCCGTTTAGGTTAGTATTTGTGGAGTAACTACAATGTTGATCCATCCTCAGTTTTCTTCTATCACAGCCATTTAACTCTAACTGGTTTCAAATCACTGTTTGCCTCATTCAGTGAAATCCCTGTGCGTTTTCCTTCCTCTACATCAACTGAGTTAGGAAGGACACCTGTATCAATACTGGTTGTATTGATACACCATCCAAAGTGTAATTAATAACTTCACCATGCTCAAAGGGCTATTCAATGTCTACTTTTATTTTTTTTTACCCATTAAAAAAAAAAAATGTTACCCCTTTTTTCTCCCCAATTTCATGGTATCCAATTGGTAGTAGTTACAGTCTTGTCTCATCGCTGCAACTCCTGTACGGACTCGGGAGAGGCGAAGGTCGAGAGCCATGTGTCCTCCGAAACACAACCCAACCAAGCCGCACTGCTTCTTGACACAATGCACATCCAACCCGGAAGCCAGCCGCACCAATGTGTCGGAGGAAACACTGTACACTTGGCGACCTGGTCAGCGTGCACTGCGCCCGGCCTGCCACAGGAGTCGCTAGCACGCGATGAGACAAGGATATCCCTGCCGGCCAAACCCTCCCTAACCCGGAAGATACTGGGCCAATTTTGCACCGCCCCATGGGCCTCCCGGTTGCGGCCAGCTGCGACAGAGCCTGGGCTCAAACCCAGAATCTCTGGTGGCAGAGAATTACACATGTGTAAACTGTATGAATATACTTTTTTTTTTTCCTTTTACCTGCGCATAAGGCATGTGTTTTGTCCATTTGCAATGTGATTTCATAGGAAGTCAAAAGTCACTTTTTTGGGGCCAAATGCCATAAGAAATTTGACATGCTCAAAAATCCTGCAGAAATGCAAAATTGACTGCCCCGATGAACTCGGGATGGCTGGGCAGTGATTCTGGTTCCTCTCCATGGCTCGTTAGGGTTGATTTCAGAATGTCACTTTAGTGATGGTACCTCACTGTTTAAACATATTGCAAATGGACAAGAGTCACCAGCAAGTCACCGTCCATCAGTCAATTAGATATCATTCTGACACCAAACCCACTTTTTCCAACTCGTTTAGTAGCCAACTATCACATACTTCAGAGCTGGCCCAAAATTCACAACGCCTTCTGTTCAAACCATAATAAAAACGTGAAACACGTAGTTACGTTCTAGTTGCGTGTCCAGTTCTGATGATATGTGTAGGCCTAGCTGAGGCGACCCCGAATCCCAAGTTTCGGCTCGATAGGTCATTTGGTGCCCGAGCAAGACCCTAATTGGCGCTGAAAATCCACTATTTTCCATGCCTTGCTACGGGGTCCTTGAATGAGCTATCGGACAGAAACAGGTCTGTCTTTATGGGCTGAGACGGTCGCAATGCACCTAGTCTTGCGACTCTGGGACATTTCTAAATGTCGTAATTTTCATGATGCAAAAATGAATTGAAGTTATTGCAAATGTACGAGGCTGTTTCTCGGTCCGAGAACCTTCTAGAGCCACGTAACTCACCACGCACCATCGACCTGAGGTCTAGAACAGGTTTCTAAAGTTTCAGAACTCTAGGTCTGACGGTTCTTTTAATAGTTCGAACAAGGTTAACTAATGCAGGCAGTGTATGTCTCTACGCACCCCAATGTGTCCCTCCTTCCAAGCTGTGTGTGTGATTTTAGTTTTTCTTTGAAATTTTATGGGAGAAATGACTGATTTACAGTTCATGGGGGTTGCCTAATCACACATGAAGTTTTGGAAAGATCTGACTTTTTTAACCCTTCGAAACAGCCCCTGTGACACCAATTATGGCACTTACGGTTGGCACAGGAAGCTATAAGTAAACACATATCCTCATTGGGGTATGACCTTACAGAATCCTGAGTTTTAAGTCTTTACGTTAAGAACTGACTGATTTACACAGGGTTGAATGCACTATTTCTGTCAAACTGCAGGTAGGGTATGGATATACACTTTTTTAGGGTGATTTTTTTTTTAAACCACTTCCGGTTGGTCCAGGAAGCTTAGAATTAACACAGGTAAACCTCATAGTGGCCTGATGGACTGTCACCGAAGACCGGTTCATACGGCATTCATAACCCACACAGGCTTCAGGTTGAATTTAGGGGTGCAGGCAATGTATTCCTATGGGGAGAGATCAAAAAACCCTGTTTTACTGTTAAGGGTTAATGCCACACGGTCAAGGTTAGGCTTGCACAGATCGGGAGGACCTCAGGATTGTACCCAAGGTCGAATTGTGCTTCTCACCCTAACTGTTCTCTCACTGTCACCCAAAAGCAAATGACCATTTAGGGCCAGGCTTTATTTTGGGCCTACTTTTTTTCACGGTCGCTGCACTCAGAGCGACCTACGGTCATGCGGGGCATCTCGTTGAACTCGGCACGGCCTAGAAAATATGGAAATGCCATTGCAGGCTCTGTGTGTCTTTAAGCACCCCACTTTGTCACTCCTTCCTTGCTGTGTGTGTGTGTGAGTGAGAGAGCTTTTCTTTGACATCTGTTGGGAGAAATGACTGACTTACAGTTCATGGGGGTTGCCTAATCACACATGATGTTTAACCCTTGGAAACAGCACCTATGACACCATTTTAAGGCACTTCCGGTTTACACAGGAAGCTGAAAGTGAACACATATCCTCCTTGGGGTAGGCAATTATAGAATTTTGAGTTAAGTCTGACTTATTTACGGAGGGTTTAGTGAGTGTGTGTTATTTAAGAAAATCACAAATCTCGCAGAGATTTTTTTTTTTTGAACATCACCAATTTGACATTGTACGATTTCTCTTAAATGACGATAGATAAATGGCTGGTTCTTTTTTTTATTGACACCGGAGGCTCCTTGACTTTGACGTGAAGTGGAAAAATTATTGCTCTATTTTCATTTTGGACCTTTAATCCCAGAAAAATGGCCATAACTCAAACTGTTGAGGCCTAGACGCCATCTTGTTCGGGGCCAACTGCCCATTATGCCAAACCTAGGCTCACCAAGTTTCATCTTCAAAGTCTTTTCTGTTTTGGAGATAAGGCCACGTCGTGATTCGTGATGTTTTGTACATTTGCAATATGATTCCATTCTTGTGGGATTTATCGGGACAGTGGAGAAATGACCAAAAGAGTTTGTTTGACTTCCCGGTAGAGCCGGCCCTGCCGCACGGCCCGACGCCGTCTGCGAATTTTACAAGCGTTTTCAGACGTCTAGTAAGGGACCGTACATTTGCAATATGGACTTTCTCACTAACCATATGGCGACTGTCAAAATGTTCCCTTAACGTATGAAAGCACTCAGGTCAATTAGGTGTCTAGCAGCAGTGATCTTTGTTGACTGAACCTGAAACTGGGGGAAACAAAAACATGGAAAAACGAAATGGAATTTGTGTGGGGGGGGGGGCTCTGGCAACAAAAAGTATGTCTGAATGGGGGTTATAGTAGCCTGTTGGTTGTGTGACCCCTCCTTTTAGTTCTCAGTCTTCTGTCCTCTTTTTCTGTCGTTTCTCTGTGTCGTCCTGGTGGTGTGAGGCTGACTCAGATCGGGGGTGCCAGACAGTCACAGAACATCTCAGGATGGCTGGGACTACTGCCAACTCTCTGGGACGGGCGGAACCTGTGTGTGTGTGTGTCTCTCTCTGGTTTGTGCGTGTGTCCGAGTTGTGACAGTGTGAGAGAGGTCAGTCTGTAAACTGGCAACAGGCCAGCGTCACAGAAGACATGAACTGGTTTTCATTAGTGCTGATGTGTGTGTGTGTCTACTTCGGCTCACGGAACAGACCCTGAGTCCCATTGTAAAGTCTCCTCCGGGGACGTGGTCCTTCCAGTGTCTAATAAGAAACCAGTGAACCAGCATCGGTAGAAAGCACACACACACACACCCTCTCTCTTTTGCTCGTAAAACATACTGTGCAGTAATATCTAACTTATCCTGAAGGGAAAGTATTGCCTCATAACATTTAGCACAATGGACCCTTTTGTTTTCAATTTCCATATCTGATTATTTGAATGTTCTTTTGTTTGTCCCTTAATTCAATAGCTGACTATTCATCTATATCATAGTCTTGATCTCCTTCATATTAATAATTATCATGTGAGGGACCTTTCTGCAATGAGACCGTGGTGACTGTAATTTCTAAATACTATAAACAGTACGATTAATTTGCTGACAAAATGTCAGCGTTTTTCCTCCCATCCTCTTCAGTGTGCATGTGGTTGGTTGTGTAGTGGCCAGATGGAAGTAGCCTATTCTCTATTGTTGTCCATGTTGAGGGCTCTATACATAGGTGTTTTATAGGTGGGGATGTTTCGTCCTTCAAGGGAGGGCAGCATTGGAAGTGTGTCACTGAAGTAAGCATTTCACTGTTAGTCTACACCCGTTTACGATGCATGTGACGAATAAAATAACAATTGTTGATGTCGTGGTAACATCAGAATAGCATGGCTTTTATTGTGTAGGCCTTGTCTGATGACTGAGCCACAGAGTTAGTATTTCAGCACTTTATACATTGTGCGACTCCATTTTCATTGATTTTGGTTTATTTTGGATATGAAGAGAAGGTGGTTTTACGTTGGGCCTAGGGGAAGACAGAATACAGGTGTAAAGTTAGGCTTGTTTTAAAATAATCCGTTCCCAGTGTTTTCATCAACGGGACCAGACATTATATATTTTATTTGGCATGAGTGACCCTGTGACTCCTGACCTTTGCCCTGTAGGGATGGAGTTCCCTGTGGACGTGTTGGATTCAGTGAGGCAAGAGGAGGTGGAGCAGGCAGCAGAGGGCTACATGAACCAGCTACGATATGTCAGCCCCGACAAGACCGAGAGCTTTACCCTGCCCAGCCACAGAAAGGTGTACACACACACACACACACACACACTGTTAGTTTAGTCAACTCTAACACCATGTCACACTTTCTCTCTCTCTCTCTCTCTCCCTCTCAGATCAGTATCGGTCTGTGTAACGTTGGTTTTGTTCCCATCTATGGAGGAGACCTGAAGCACAAGGTTATGGCCCTGTTCTCCCCAGATGATCAGCTCACAGGTACACACAACACTTTTACACACAACCTCAGCACAGTCTGAAAACCCATCCCGAGCACCCCTATCCTTTGATAAAGTCAGTGTAAGCTGATAGTTTACCCCAGATAGATACTGTTGGTGTAAGCTATTTGGTTTGAAACGACCAGCATACACACAGCCGATCCATTCAGATCTACTAGAGTTTAGGTTATGGCCTGGGGGTTTATATTTCCTACAGCTTAAGTTTGGATTCTAACCATATGTCATACTCATCGAACTCTATTCTCAATGTCTCCAGCGGTAGCTCTGTACCTGGCAGGACAGTGGTGGTCAGTAGAGGACATCCTCAGAACCTCCGACTCCTCCAGAACTGGCCTGGTCAAGGTACACACACACACACACACACACTACAAGATTAATGTAAAGCTAGCACATTGAAACACACAAACACACTCTGTTGAGGTAGGATCTCGGTTATGTCTGGTGTAAGGAAAAGCTCTGAATCTGACACAATATGAGAGGACACACAGGATTAGGGCTGCCCCCCCCCCACAAAAAAAAACACCTTGGTCGACCGGAAGTAGTCTGTCCAATCAATTGGTCTAAATAACAAAACTCTGTTTCCTGTGCCAGCCACAGCTGTAGGCTATTTGCGCAAGGGATAAGAAATCATCAGGTAGGTCTTTTTTATGATGTTTCCACTGAATCGGAGCATGACATTTTTCCCTTTCACGCTAGGTGGTTATGGAAACGGAGAGAACTGGAAAGATTTTTCAAACGCATTGAGGAACTATTGTTAATCTCAATGGATGTAAAACAGACTTAGTTTGCTTGCTGTTTGATGGGAAGAAAACAACATTACTTTGAAGCTCCACAGCTCATTAGTGGTGGTGCGTTAAACCAATTCAAAATACTATCAGATCCCCAATAAGCACATTTGATATGCAGGCCAGGTAGCCTATAGGCCTAATTCTATCCATAATTATTCGCGCGTCGTTAATTAATTGACAGGAGCGCTCCAAACAAAAGACGATGACTAAATTGACATAGGTCGTACAGTGCATTCGGAACGTATTCAGGCCCCTTGACCTCTTCCACATTTTCTTACGTTAGTATTATTCTAAAATGGATAACATTGTTTTTTTCCCTCATCCATGTACACACTATCCCTTAATGACAAGCCAAAAACAGGTTTTTAGAAATGTTTGCCCCCAAAAATATAAAATTTAATTAAGTATTCAGACCCTTTACTCAGTAATTTGTAGATGCACCTTTTTGCAGCGATTACAGCCTTGAGTCTTCTTGGGTATGACACTACAAGCTAGGACCACCTGTATTTGGAGAGTTTCTCCCATTCTTCTCTGCAGATCCTCTCAAGCTCGGTCAGGTTGGATGGGGAGTGTTGCTGCACAGCTATTTTCAGGTCTCTTCAGAGAGGTTTGATTGGGTTCAGTTTTTTGCTCTGATGTGCACTGTCAACTGTAGGACCTAATATAGACAGATGTCTTTCCAAATCATGTCCAATCAATTGAATTTACTACAGGTGGACTCCGAGCAAGTTGAAGAAACATCTCAAGCATGATCAATGGAAACCAGATGTATCTGATCTCAATTTTGAGTCTGAGCGGTTGGAACCAAAAATCTCCAATTTGGACTCATCAGACCAAAGGACAGATTTCCACCGGTCTAATTTCCAGTGCTCGTTTCTTGGCTCAAGCAAGTCTCTTATTGGTTCCTTTTTAGTCAAGGTTTCTTTGCAGAAATTCGACCATGAAGGCTTGATTCACGTCTCCTCTGAACAGTTTATGTTGAAATGTGTCTGTTACTTGAACTCTGATGCATTTACTTGGGAAGCAATCTGAGGTGCAGTGAACGTTTTAACAAGGCACAGTTTTAATTTAAATGCATTCCAGGTGACTACTTCATGAGGCTGGTTGAGAGAATGCAAATAGTGTGTAAAGCTGTCAAGGCAAAGGGTGGCTACTTTGAAGAATCTAAAATAGATATTTTTTATTTGTTTAACCCTTTGTTTTGGTTAATACGTGAATCCATATGTGTGTTCATATTTTTGATGTCTTCACTATTATTCTACAATGTAGAAAATAGTAAAAATAAAGAAGAACCCTTGAATGAGTAGGTGTCTAAACTTTTGACTGGTAGTGCGTGTACAGTTGAAGTCGGAAGTTTACATACACATAGGAGTCATTAAAACTCGTTTTTCAACCACTCCACAAATTTCTTGTTAACAAACTATAGTTTTGGCAAGTCGGTTAGGACATCTACTTTGTGCATGACACAAGTAATTTTTCCAACAATTGTTTACAGACAGATTATTTCACTTAATAATTCACTATTACATTTCAAGTAGGTCAGAAGTGTACATACACTAAGTTCACTGTGCCTTTAAACAGCTTGGAAAATTCCAGAAAATGATGTCATGGCTTTAGTAGCTTCTGATAGGCTAATTGACATCATTTGAGTCAATTGGAGGTGTACCCGGGGAAGATGGATGGAGCCAAATACAGGACCATTCTGGAAGAAAACCTGATGGAGTCTGCAAAAGACCTGAGACTGGGATGGAGATTTGTCTTCCAACAAGACAATGATCCAAAACATAAAGCAAAATCTACAATGGAATGGTTCAAAAATAAACATATCCAGGTGTTAGAATGGCCAAGTCAAAGTCCAGACCTGAATCCAATCGAGAATCTGTGGAAAGAACTGAACTGCTGTTCACAAATGCTCTCCATCCAACCTCACTGAGCTCGAGCTGTTTTGCAAGGAGGAATGGGAAAAAATGTCAGTCTCCCGATGTGCAAAACTGATAGAGACATACCCCAAGCGACTTACAGCTGTAATCGCAGCAAAAGGTGGCGCTACAAAGTATTAACTTAAGGGGGCTGAATAATTTTGCACGCCCAATTTTTCAGTTTGATTTGTTAAAAAAGTTTGAAATATCCAATAAATGTCGTTCCACTTCATGATTGTGTCCCACTTGTTGTTGATTCTTCACAAAAGAATACAGTTTTATATCTTTGTTTGAAGCCTGAAATGTGGCAAAAGGTCGCAAAGTTCAAGGGGGCCGAATACTTTCGCAAGGCACTGTATATCCACAGTAAAATGAGTCCTATATGGACATAACCTGAAAGGCCGCTCAGCAAGGAAGAAGCCACTGCGCCAAAACCACCATAAAAAAAAAAAAGCCAGACTACGGTTTGCAACTGCACATGGGGACAAAGATCGTACTTTTTCAGAAATGTCCTCTGGTCTGATGAAACAAAAACAGAACTGTTTGGCCGTAATGTACATCGTTATGTTTGGAGTAAAAAGGGGGAGGCTTGCAAGCCGAATAACACCATCCCAACTGTGATGCACGGTAGTGGCAGCATCATGTTGTGGGGGTGCTTTGCTGCAGGAGGGACTGGTGCACTTCACAAAATAGATGGCATTATGAGGGAGGAAAATTGTGTGTATATATTGAAGC
Source organism: Oncorhynchus kisutch (assembly GCF_002021735.2). NCBI lineage: Eukaryota > Metazoa > Chordata > Actinopteri > Salmoniformes > Salmonidae > Oncorhynchus > Oncorhynchus kisutch. The sequence goes on from NC_034196.2 coordinate 7,963,831, forward strand.
AACATCTCAAGACATCAGTTAAAGCTTGGTCGCAAATGGGTCTTCCAAATGGACAATGACCCCAAGCCCTGACCTCAATCCTATAGAACATTTATGGGCAGAACTGAAAAAGCTTGTGCGAGCAAGGAGGCTGACAAACCTGACTCCTTTACACCAGCTCAATCAGTAGGAACGGGCCAAAATTCACCCAACTTATTGTGGGAAGCTTGTGGAAGGCTACCTGAAACATTTGACCCAAGTTAAACAATATAAAGGCAATGCTACCAAATACTAATTGAGCTTATGTAAACGTATTACCCTCTGTGAATGTGATGAAAGAAATAAAAGCTGGAATGAAATCATTCTCTACTATTATTCTGACATTTCACATTCTTAAAATAATGTGGTGATCCTAACTAACATAAAGACAAGGAATTTGTACTAGGATTAAATGCCAGGAATTGTGAAACTTAGTTGAAATGTATTTGGCTAAGGTGTATGTAAACTTCTGACTTCAACTGTGTGTGTGATTTTTTTAATTTTTTATATATATATATATATATATCACACACACACAGTTTTTGGCAATTCATCTCATCACTCTTCATAACGTTCTGGAGTATATGCAAATTGCCATCATACAAACTGAGGCAGCAGACTTTGAATTTATATTTGTGTCATTCTCAAAACTTTTGGCCACGACTGTACTTGGGTTCAACCCTACACAGGATACTACAACAACATGATGGATGACACACACACACATTACCCTTGGCATGTTTATCTACCCCATCAGATGCATAATAACGTTGTTTTGGACAGAATGCCAAGCACTGCATTTCTGGTGTGTTTGTGTAGAGGACCAAGCACAAAGACACCAGTCAGAACAAACTCATGGCTCGCTGCCTGGCTTTACGCTGCAACTTGTTATGATTAGCATGGAACAATGGAGAAACACAGTGTGTGTGTGCGCAAAATCAACTGTTCTAGCGTGATTCTATACTTATAAAATCGCCCATTTAGACAATGTGGCCAGACCAATTTTTTTATTTTTTTTTAACTTAAAAACATTTGACAAATTCTTGTAATATATGGGAAATACTCATAACTATCTCGTCTCTTTTATGATATTTCAGTAGGATTAGTCTATGCTTTTGGCCGTTTTGGTGTTGTAACGGCACAGAGGATTTTCTTGTCTCATAAAAGCCTAAGCTTTGCTCAACTGTAAGGTTTGTTTGAACTACTAGTTTTTTTTCTTCTATCTTGCTCGTTATTTCCTCGGGCCTACCATGTTAAAGGTCATTCAAAAACAACTGAGAACTTTTAGACTATTTTAAATTCTGTTAGATTAACGTAATTGTTTAATCATGAAATAGATTAGAGAAATCCAGGGTGCATAACCTGAAAGAGAAGCTTGATATGTCAAGTCATCCTCCTATCAATTGGAGAGAAAAGAGGAAGGTAGGCTTTAACAATTAGACCATGTGTGTGTCTGCTATACAAAATAACAATGTCTTTGGCTTTTAGGCCCAGAAACTCTAATAGTCAAGGGAGAAAAATAAATAAATCCTGACTTGACATTTTACTCCACATTGGTGAATCTCTCTCCTTGAACATTGTTCGTGTGCATTCTGTAAATGGTTTATAATATTATATATATATTAATATATATATATATATTATGCAGGTTATTGCAAAGGAATAGGCCTCTCAACATGGCCCTGCTGTGCACTGCCCAACTCCGCTATTTACTTAGTTGCCAGTCATGTTCAAATAGGCTAGGATATCTATATCTATGTCACATCACGATGTCGTCACCGTCGACAATGCCTGTCAATCGTCCTCGATAGACGATGCTGTCTTAACCCTAAGAGAGAGAGACACACACATTTGAAACTAGGAGCGGTATACTGTTCAGGGCCATGATTTAAACCCTACAGTTAGAAATAACTTTTATGTTTACAAGGGGTTAGCAGAGCTACGGAGCAGTAAATGCTGTCACAACCATTTTAGTGGGAGGTGAAAGACGATAATGCCATGTACTGAAGTCCATTCTGAATCTTGTCCTACTACAGTGTATGTAGATTGAGTAGTGAGGATTGTGCATTGTTGCTGTTGGGAAACTCCTGGGGAGAGGTGTGTGTGCTACCTTTTTTTTTTTGTGTCATTCTGTCTCTCTGTCCCCACCCCAGGTGAGGAGTCTTGGTGAGCGGCTCGTCCTGTACATTCTGAACCGTATCGTGTACCGCGTGGGTGAGATGGACAAACCTGAGGTGCCCTTCCTGTGCCACGGCCAGCACGACTTCGCCAAGCTCCTCTGGAAGGACGGAAACGCTGTCGGGTTCTACTCAGTCAAACCCAGAGGTGAGCGGTCTCTGTCTGGTCAAACTGTCAAGTTTTTGTTTAAACCAAAACCGCTCTTATTTGATCGGTGACGTTAGCTAGTTAGTGGAGACTGGACAGTATCCCCAACTTACACAAGGCTATTCGTTAGCTTCAACCTCCTGAAGATGATTTCTGTAATGGCCAAGATATAGACTTTATACTATACCAGAAATATAGTTGCACATAGTTTAAATTGTTCTGTTTAAAAAAAAAATACAAGTCAGAACCCATCACAATGTTCAGTATTATTGGTACGAAGTATCATTCCCTGTGTTTTTAGTGATGCTCAGTGAAGACACAGGACCACTGCAGAGCAGGACATCGTAGTACAACCGATGAGCTGGAATTAATTTGTCCAACATTTTCATTAGATCCACATTGAGACGGGCAGATCGCCAGAAGATGTTTTTCCACTTTTGTTTGACTTTAATGTTCTCTAATCGGAGAAGTGTTCCAGCAGTGTATTAAGAATCCAGACTTCACTTTACTGACTTTATTGTCCCCATGGGGACATTTTGTTGCAGTGTCATATACATGTTTTAAATACAAAACAAATTTGTTAACACAACTTCCATAACAGTTACATACCAATAAAAAAAGAGACTAGCCTGCTGGCCTTCCTGGGTCGATAGGAACATTTAGTCCAAGCTATTTAGGAGGGATATCACACCTGGCACAAATGATTTAGTTCTGTTTTTCCTGCCAAGGGGAGGAGTTCAAAGTCTGGGTACATGGGGTGGCTTGGGTCTAAAAGGATTTTGTGAGCCTTGCGGCGGGCCCTGACCTTAAAAATCTCATCCAGGCCTGTCTGTTTGACTCCAAGTACCTTGCTTGCTATGGTGACAATCCTTCTCAACATATTTCTCTGGCTGACAGTGGCATTGCCAAACCAACAAACAATACAAAAAGTTAAAATACTCTCAATAAAAGATTTGTAAAACCGTGTCAGTATATTACAGTCAACATTAAAAGATCCCTGCTTTTTGAGCAAGTACAGACTTCAGTTTTGATCTCTTGCAATGTCTCGTTTGATTATCCTGTGTTTTTATATGACAATCAATGTATCAATCAATTATAACATACCTTAGTCATGAACTAACAGTAAATCTCTCTACCTCTCACTCTCCAGACAGCTTGTGTAATAACTTTGTGACCCAGCGCTACCAGCTTCCTGTCATGGACTCCATATTTGTCAGGAAGTGTCACCGTGGAAACGGCCATGGCCTGCAGATGCTGGAGGACTTTGTGGACTCTTTCAAAGACAACCAGCTTGGCCTGAAGTACCCTCTCTCTCTAACCATGTATAAAGGTTGGTAGTAGTAGTAGTAGTACTCTCTTTCTCTAACCGTCTATAAAGGGTCGTAGTAGTCTCTTTCTATAACCATGTATAAAGGTTGGTGGTAGTAGTTGTACTCTCTAACCATGTATTACGCTCTCTCTCTAACCAGGTATAAAGGGTGCTGGTAGTCTCTCTCTAAACAGGTATACGGGTGGTGGTAGTAGTCTCTCTCTAAACAGGTATAAAGGATAGTAGTATTACTCACTCTCGAAACAGTTATAAAGGGTGGTGGTAGTAGTCTCTCTCTAAACAGGTATAAAGGATGGTAGTATTTCTCTCTCTAAACAGGTATACAGGGTGGTGGTAGTAGTAGTCTCTCTCTCGAAACAGGTATACAGGATAGTAGTATTACTCTCTCTCTCGAAACAGGTATACAGGGCAGTAGTATTACTCTCTCTCTCTCTCGAAACGGGTATACAGGATAGTAGTATTACTCTCTCTCTCTAAACAGGTATAAAGGATAGTAGTATTACTCTCTCTCTAAACAGGTATACAGGGTGGTGGTAGTAGTCTGTCTCTAAACAGGTATAAGGGATAGTAGTATTTCTCTCTAAACAGGTATAAGGGATAGTAGTATTACTCTCTCTCTAAACAGGTATAAGGGATAGTAGTATTACTCTCTCTCTAAACAGGTATAAGGGATAGTAGTATTACTCTCTCGCTAAACAGGTATAAGGGATAGTAGTATTACTCTCTCTCTAAACAGGTATACAGGGTGGTAGTAGTAGTCTCTCTCTAAACAGGTATAAGGGATAGTAGTATTACTCTCTCTCTAAACAGGTATAAGGGATAGTAGTATTACTCTCTCTCTAAACAGGTATACAGGGTGGTAGTAGTAGTCTCTCTCTAACCAGGTATACAGGGTGGTGGTAGTATTACTCTCTCTCTAAACAGGTATACAGGGTGGTAGTAGTATTACTCTCTCTCTAAACAGGTATAAGGGATAGTAGTATTACTCTCTCTCTAAACAGGTATACAGGGTGGTAGTAGTATTACTCTCTCTCTAAACAGGTATACAGGGTGGTAGTAGTATTACTCTCTCTCTAAACAGGTATACAGGGTGGTGGTAGTAGTCTCTCTCTAAACAGGTATACAGGGTGGTGGTAGTAGTCTCTCTCTAAACAGGTATACAGGGTGGTGGTAGTAGTCTCTCTCTAAACAGGTATACAGGGTGGTGGTAGTAGTCTCTCTCTAAACAGGTATACAGGGTGGTGGTAGTAGTCTCTCTCTAAACAGGTATACAGGGTGGTGGTAGTAGTCTCTCTCTAAACAGGTATAAATGGGGGGTGGTAGTAGTCTCTCTCTCTAAACAGGTATAAGGGATAGTAGTATTACTCTCTCTCTAAACAGGTATACAGGGTGGTAATAGTCTCTCTCTAACCAGGTATACAGGGTGGTGGTAGTCTCTCTCTCTCTCTCTCTAACCAGCTATAAAGGGTGGTGGTAGTATTACTCTCTCTCTAACCAGGTATACAGGGTAGTCGTCTCTCTAAACAGGTATAAATGGGGGTGGTAGTAGTCTCTCTCTAACCAGGTACACAGGGTGGTGGTAGTAGTCTCTCTCTAAACAGGTATAAGGGATAGTAGTATTACTCTCTCTCTAAACAGGTATACAGGGTGGTAGTAGTCTCTCTCTCTAACCAGGTATAAAGGGTAGTAGTAGTCTCTCTCTAACCAGGTATACAGGGTGGTGGTAGTAGTCTCTCTCTAAACAGGTATAAGGGATAGTAGTATTACTCTCTCTCTAAACAGGTATACAGGGTGGTAGTAGTCTCTCTCTCTAACCAGGTATAAAGGGTAGTAGTAGTCTCTCTCTAACCAGGTATACAGGGTGGTGGTAGTATTACTCTCTCTCTAAACAGGTATACAGGGTAGTCGTCTCTCTCTAAACAGGTATAAAGGGTGGTGTTAGTAGTCTCTCTCTAAACAGGTATAAAGGGTGGTAGTAGTAGTCCCTCTAAACAGGTATAAAGGGTAGTAGTCTCTCTCTAAACAGGTATAAAGGGTGGTGGTAGTAGTCTCTCTCTAAACAGGTATAAAGGGTGGTGGTAGTAGTCTCTCTCTAAACAGGTATAAAGGGTGGTGTTAGTAGTCTCTCTCTAAACAGGTATAAAGGGTGGTAGTAGTAGTCCCTCTAAACAGGTATACAGGGTAGTCGTCTCTCTCTAAACAGGTATAAAGGGGGGTGGTAGTAGTCTAACCAGGTATAAAGGGTGGTATTAGTCTCTCTCTCAACAGGTACACAGGGTGGTAGTAATTTTCCACTACACTCTAGAGCTGTACAACTTTCCGTCCCCAAGATAAACCGGTGAATCAGTGTGTCATCTCTCCCTGACCTGCAGTGTGTGGCCGGTACCTGTGTCGGTACCCAGCTGACCAGGATCTGCTGTGGGTGGTAGAGGGAGTGGGAGGACCTTACCAAAGAGAGAATGTGGCCAGCAAGATGAAAGCCCTAGCACTGAAAGGTACACAGGGATGCACTTTCAACACCATGCTCTAACACCAATGGCCTGTTCAGGAAGATGTGAAGTTACAGTACCTTCAGATAGAAATTAGTAATGTAGAACTGATATGATCGTCATATAGAGTAGGGAATCGCGACGTCAGCTCTATTCATTCACATTTCCATCCAGCTACATTTCTATCTGCGACCTCACTGAATACAACCAGTTGATCCATCGGGACCATAGCAGGATGATGGCAGGAGACCCAGATTAGCTCCGCTGTGATGTGGGCTGGGGACTTGGTGACATCAGACAGACAGTGGTCAGACTCACATGACGGGCAGCTAATTGACTTATGATTGTTGTGCCGATTCCCATAAAGCGGTGCTCCACGCGGTGACTTCTAACGGAGACCGACGAGCAGCCTCCCTGGACCACACAGACGTCAGCATGGAGGAGGACAACTTTCTGGACATCACCGTACGTCTCCGGCTCTCTATCTCTTATCTATCCAACTTGGTCTCTTGTTTCTTCCTCTTTTTTTAAAAATCTCCTCCTTTGCTATACTTTCTCTTTGGGTCTCCTCCAACAGCTCTTTGAATGTATTTGTTCCTAATTTAAGAATATCTTCCAACCTCAGTTCTGTAGTGTAGGGACATTATAATCAAGTAATGAGGGGGGAGTTGATTTTGGTCTTTATTTCTTGTTTTATAGGAGGATGTTTTGGTGGTAAATACTCCCCTGAAGTTAATAGAAGGTAAGTTGCTCAGAAGACTTTAGGATCTCCATGGAGTCCTGAAATAAATAACCAATCAGAACAATTTGAGATTTTCTGAATACAGAGAATTGTATAGTTTTTTTTTGTGTGTGTGTGTGACTACACATTGGAATGAAAATGGCTACTCTTTCTCTAGCGCTGGATGGCTCACCCGTGTCAACGCGTAGCAGGAGTAGCGGACATAAAAAGCGTGGCAGAGAAGAGACGGAAGACTCCACGGAGGAGAGCCAGCCTCTGAAGATGAACAGGTTAGACAAGGAGTCTCAGTGAAATAGAAACCTACATTAAAGTATTCATGACACGTGTAGAATTCAATGTATACAGCCTTTTTTTCCAGGGCAGAAGTGCTCCTTAATTCTCATAAATTCAGTGACTATTTTACTCATCAGTCAAGTCAGTCAATCAAGACTCATACCCATAGTATTTTCAACACTGAAATGTGACCTTTTCTTTCAGGTTGTAACCCAACCTATATATGGTTTTCAAGTATGAAAGCTTCCTTTTGGCTCTAAAATTATAATAATACCACTTGTCAATGCGTTTAGAATGGTGGATGCAAAGTCCGAGCCCACCAACACGGCTGTAGAGGACGGAGGACAGGAGGAGGCGGAAGGAAGAGAGGGGGAGGAGTCTGGAGAGGCAGAGGCTGCTGTGGCCCAGGAGGAGGAGGAGACGGCGACGACCAAAGCTCAGGTGAGAAGATATGGGGGAGGGGGGGTCAATATATGAATACAGCATTAGAAAACAAAGGTTCATTTGGCTGTTTTGATTGTCATCATTGTGTTGTGTTACTATGGTTACTGTTAGAGAATAACCAGTCACTCATAGATTGTCACACTTGTTGTGTCAAATGGCACCCCCTATTCCCTATGGCCAAAATTAGTGCACTATATAGTGAATAGAGTCCCATTTCAGACCGCATTGATTTGGCTTTAATTCAATTATCCCATAAAAACACATTGAATAACAGATTCAGACATGGGAAAAACAGATAGTCAAGATGAACGGAGAACTGACTGATGGCCAGAGGGAGGAGGTAAAGGATGGAGTGGAGGTGGAGGGAGAGGCTGTACTGGAGAATAGAACGACAGAGGAAGACGTGGAGGAGGCGGCAGCAAAGGAGGAAGAGTCCATCGAGGCTGAAGTATGTGGTTCAATTCCTCAGGAGGATTAACCTTGTATGACAGTTGGAATGTGTGGGATGAGGCCATTATTGGAGCAAGGGGTTCACAGATGAGACGATGGGAGCCTTTCATTGTTGGACAGTTTTTAATTTTTGCACCGTGGACATGTTTCTTTCTATGGTATGTGTTCGAAAGGGAATTGGGTCGTTTTTAACAAATGCACCTTTTTCTGTCTTTTTTTGTCCCCTACAGGACATATTAGAAGCAGCTCCTGTGGCGCCAGAGGGGTTGGCTGAAGCTGTGGAGGAGCAGGATCCTCTCCCGTTAGTAGACGGTCCAGCGTCTGTTTCAGAGGAGGCCCCCTCACCTGCAGAACCATCCCCAGCAGAGCCCTCACTCTCTGGGGATGTGCGTGAGGAGGCTACACCCATGGAAGAAGGAGAGGAGGTAGAGGGAGGAAAGCTGGGGAAAGCAGTGGATTTGTACTGTGTACAAAGGGAATTTGGGAATACATTTTTAACAAATGCAAATTGTTCTCTTTTTGTCCTCTACGGCGCAGGACACTGTAGTAGCAACTCCTGTGGCGTCGGAGGGGTTGGCTGTGGTGGAGGAGGAGGCTCCTCTCCCGTTAGTAAAAGAGCCGGCCTCCGCTCCAGAGGAGGCCCCCTCGCCCGTGGAAGGAGAGGAGGTAAAGAGAGAAGAGGTGGAGGAGAGCACAATGGAGGAACCAGAAGCGAAGAAGAAATCGGTGGAGGTCATAGCGGTGGACCGCAGTAGCCAGGAAACGGTGGTCCAGGTGCTGGGAGGAGACCTGTCCTACCAGCCTCTGGAGGAAGGAGAGGAGGAGGAGGTGGCGAAGGAAGAGGTCCTGGTCGCGAATGAGGAAAATAAAGGGGTAGAGGAGATGGAGAATGCTACGACTACAGAGAAGTTTGAGGAGGGAAGTGAGAGCTCCGACGAGGGAGGCAAGGGTCAGGCCCTTTGGAGGAGAGTTGGGGGCAGTGGCCCGGCGGCGCCTGAACGTAAATCTAAGAGACTCATCGAGCAGCCAGAGGTCACAGTGGAAGAGGAGGAGAAAGCTACAACTACAGAGGAGGAGGAAGAAGAGGCTGTAGAGAAGAGTTGGGCTGAGGAAGAGGTGGAGGAAGAGGAGCAGCCACAAGTGATTGACCAGAGGGCATTGAGAAGGAAGAGCCGACCGGTCCAGACTCCAAATAAAGCCAGAGGGAAACGACACGGCAAGATCTAAGAACACCAGGCATGCACAACACACACACACACACACACACACACACACACACACACACACACACACGGGGATGTTTTCTGTCTGGTTTTAGGGTTTGTAAGGGGTCTAAAGTTTACTTGTATTATCTCAGTATGATGTTTAGATGCATTTACTTTAGGTAGTTCATTTATCTTTACAGAAAACGACAAAGAAAGTGTTTGTACAGGAAAACGCAGCACTCGCTGTTGTAATTCGTCAATGTGAAGTCTTTTAATGTTGTTCATATGTCATTGTAATCTTGTTTTTACTGCCTTGTTCTATAGGACTGACATTGAGTTTAACAGGTCTGTTGTGGTTTGAATGTGATTGTCACTCAAAGATTTTCACGGTCAAACCCAGTTCCATGTTCTCCTATAGCCTGGTCCCATACTCGTCTTGACGTGCCACTGTTATATTTATAGTCGTTACAATATTTAAATAGTTTTGGTCGAAAGGCACCTCTTTAGTTTAGTTCTTGCAGGAGGTATTTTCTAAAAAAAGTCATTTAAAGTTCTGTTCCAATGAAAGCCAGCAAGACCAATTAGCTTCCGAAGACCAGTTTTGCTAATAAACCTTTTTTTTATGACTATATGGAACTCTTAAGGAAGGAAACTTTGAAAGAATGCCTTCAGTTTTCTCCGTGGTGCACGCCACCTAGCTATCGTATCTCTTGGAGTGATGAAATGATATTTTCCGATGCGCCTTTCGAAAAGCTGTGAATGAACGTCAAATCATGATCTTCAGGTTGCACGGCATGTACTCGCGCACATGCACACACATGCATATTGATATGTACACACAGATACTACAGTGAATATATCCATAGAATGTGTTTTGAATAGGAACAATCGATTTGGACATTATTGGTCTTTAATTTAGGAATAAAATAAAACGTTTCTGATATCCTAATTGTCTTTCCCATTCATAATTTAAGATGCCGATTTATACTTTGTAATATAATTCATGGCGTGTTTAATTGCAATTGGATAAAATATGTATATTACAATAGATTATTACAACTAGATTATACCAGAATTTTGAAGTAACTGAGTTTATGTACCATCGATATTTTTGATATAAACATTTTGTAAAATGACAACTTTCACTATTGGGAGAAAAAAAAGTTGCAACCCAAATTCCGTTAATACAATGTGAATCGTATGCTGTCATTGAGTGTTGATTCACTAGTAGAGGGCACATTGATCCAAAGACGTGAAGCAGAATGCATCAAATGGGCTATTGACCTATAACCATGGTACAACAATCTATAGAACCTTAACTAGGGCCGTCTTCACTAGGCACCAAACGGACGACCTGAACTTGTTCGATAAAATGTAAAAAACACTCCGCTGTGCACTAATGAATATGACCCGTGCTAAAGGATTGGATGGTGCTCCCCAGCGTTTACGAGATGGTTCTAGGCAGTTGCATTGACTGTAAAGGTGTTTTCCCTCTGTATGGAAGGAAACCTGTTCTAGCCTTGGCAGATCGTGTCAATGCAACTGTTTGATGTAAACCGTAGACGTGTATATAATTAGTAATTGACTTGAAATAGGGTCTCCCCATTCTAGTAATTATGTTTCTATAATGTAAACCTTGATGTCAGAATGTCAGTCTCACAGATGGTGTTTTGGGCGACATGAGTTTTTGGTTTCTCCCTAGTACAAAAAAAAATTATCACCAACGCTGCCTCTGTTAATCTAATTGCCTTCATAACATCTATTGTAAAAGGCAGAAATATATCAATTTTTGTATGACTGATGTGTGTTCGCTGTGTCCGGGATATGTCACATACAATGAGCTACAGCGTACAACACCTGGTGGAGCGGCTTCCTCTCCCTAATCTGCACTGGTCTGAGAACTAGGGGTAAGTGAAGGCAATGTGGCAGAAACCTACCAGGGGATTTTGCTTTCACCTCTCCACTTCTAGATCAGTGCAGGGGAAGGAAAGGAGGCGAGGAGAGGATGCCACTCTGTACTCTTGAGATGCTCACCATGTGGTTGTTGCTGAAATACCTGTTCTTTCAACCACTGCTATACTTGTGGATGGGTTCCATTAGGTCTTGTTGCTACTCTATTCTGGTTCCCCCAAAGTGTTTTAAAGGCTTATTGTGACGCCATGAAACTGATGTACAGAATACTCCACAGCCATGTTAGTTCTGTTCGTTTTCTGTTGGAATGTGTTCTAGATATGCTGCAACAGCAGAGGGAGCCAGAGTAGGTGTCGTTGAGCTGCGGCGTCGAGTATAGTATATTGCCTGTCTTGACCCTGTTGTAGCGTTTTCAGATGTGGGTTGAAAATGGAAGTCCACCACTTGGTGGCACTCACATTCTGCCACATTCGGCTGCTGTGGTTCCCTCTGTGTCTTGTGGTTTTGTACATGCATGCTTCGTAGATATGTCTGACTGGGTTTGTGCTGGTGCTCTCCAAAAATGAAGGCTGGCTTGCCCCAGGGGCCGTGTTCAGTAGGGTGCAACGTCAGAAATGGTTTGTTAGCCAGGTATTTGCAACGTTCAGAACATTGCACCTTCCTGAATGTACCTCGTACTACTCTAAATCAGGCATCCTTATTGGCCTCGTTTGCAACCAATAGACTTTAGACAGTCCTGAATGGTAAATGATGCCCTATATAGTGCACGCTTTTGACCAAAGCCCTATTGGCACTGGTCAAAGGGAGTACAGGGTGCCCTTTAGGGTGGTGTTCTGTTGATTTAGTTTGCACTGTAACGTGTACGGTTTGTGGTTGGAGAGATTAACCATTTCACCGCTGACACCTATGTTTAGTCACAGGTACTATCAGGGTCTCAATTCAGGAGATGAATCCACATTTGAATTGGAAAGATGTCGATTTCAAAAGAAAGATGTGTGCCTTTTTTTGAATGGTCCCTGCCTGTGTAAGGGACCCCCCCCCCCCCCCCAATGAGTTTTACATGTGATGTTATAATCACTATGATTTCAAATCACCTGAATTCGCTGAGTTATAATAGATTACAACTCATTCCTGCATCTTGTCACTTCCACATAATCTGCCTCTTGTGATGTTACTGGACCTGTTGGTTTCTCAGCTGTATTATCACAGGCTACTCTTCATCTTATATCTTGCAGAACATATTTCAATTTATGATTTCCTTCTTAATAAAAAATTTAAAGTTTTTCTGAAATTACACTTTGGATTTCCTCGGTGTGTATCTAGTAGCCAGAGTGGCTTGACTGTGAAATCTCAGACTGGCAAACACTTACCTTTTCCCCCGTTTAGTTTTTTTATCGAAGGCGTGCATCATTTGATTGTATCTGTATATCAAGTAAACCTTGTAGAGTGGCCTGTGTAAAATAAAAAATGTGTGTGCCAGAGTGATTGCTCCAGATCTGCCTTGTCCCTGTAGTGTTGGACCCACATCTCTCTGAGTGATCTCAACTCTGCTTCCTCTCCCCGCAGCCTGTCCTATTCCCCACTGGAGCACAGCCCTGTGTGTGTTTGCCATCAGATAAGCCCAGCAGAGCCTTATCGTCAGCTGTCTAGAGTGCAGCAGCGAGAGGGATGTCCGTGTGTACCACAGGAGGTTGGTGGCACCTTAATTGGGGAGGACTGGCTCATTGGTACTGGCTGGAGCGGAATAGGTGGAATGGTATCAAACACGTGTGTTTTGGATGCCATTCCATTCGCTTCGTTCCAGACATTATGAGCCCATCCTCCCCTCAGCAGCCTCCACTGGTGTGTACGGGATGTTTGCGAGCCAAGCTGCAGGTCTTCTATGTGGCTGTTTTCTCCTGTTTGTGTGTTCCTGCCTCTCTCACCGACTCCTCTTCCCTCTCTCCCAGCCGCTCTCTCTTCATTGCTGGTCTGGTGTGTGTAATTGATAGCACCATATTGCTGTGGTGTAGCTGGTTTAATGGGGCTTGACACAGCAAGGGAAAGCCGCATGCAGCCTGGGACAGGACTTAACCCTTTAACCTACCACTCTATATACACACACACACACACACACGCATGCAGTATACAAATTCACACTTCTTTCATTCTCCTTTATTTTTTGTCTTTCTCTCACCACGCACACACAATGGTAGTAACATCAATATGTTGTTTTCTTATACTGTTATCAGTAGACAGAAAAATAGCATTAGGTGTGTGTGATTGAGACACCGAGGCCCCTCTCGCTCGCTCTCTCTGACTCGAAGGGAACACAGATAGTTCTTCCAGGCAGCGGTAGTTATTGTCCACTGTTTTGCTCGACTGAGTCTAAGTGTGTCTGACGGAGGTAAATGACTAGGAGTGTTTCCCAACCCTCTGTGGGGATCTCAGCTGTAGTTCCTGCTCCAACCAGAAGGGGTCAGTCTGGTTCCAAGGTCCCAGAACACAACACAACCCAGTGGGTAGTTCACTTGGCTTCCCTCAGGCATCCACCCTGGCATTCAATATGTGTTTATTTTATGTGTGGATTTCTCTGGCATACTGTATGAGACTATCAATAGATAGGGAGTGTTATCCCACCCTTCCGCACGCGCACACACACACATGCACGCACCATTAATCAGTTGAGGCAATAAAATGACGCCATTGTGTACGGCAAAGTAGACTTGATTATTAAAGAATGAACAAGTCAACTATAGGATCATAAATGTCTGCTGTGCCCAGGTGACAAGAGACCAAGGAGAGGCCCTATTTTAAGATCCGATCTCACACCGTTCCTGTTTTACCTATTTTATTTTCCCTCTCTCTGGATGGTTGTTGGAAAGATTTTCTTTGCCTTTTCATTCTCTCTCTTTCTCTGCTCTTCTTCCCTCCTTCACTGTGCTGTTCATTCTTTGTCCACATCTTCTCTGTAGATTTATTGCCCATCTCTCTCTCTTGCTGTCTGCTCTCCCTCCCTCCTCTCTATCGCCCTCCTTGCCAGGCACGCAGTAGATTGGCTGTTTGCTGCACGCGCCCAGTGGAGCTCTTATCGGAGAGTGAGTGCTGATTGTTGCGTTGTCTGTCATTGTGACTGGCAGTTCAGGCTCGCACACTGAAATGGCTGATTTGGTCAATGTTTGTCTGCAGGACCTTATCTCCAAACCTTATATTAACTGTCTTGACAGTGTATGCAGGCAGTCTCTCTCCATCTCTTTACCCCCCCCCCCCCTCCTCCTCCCCCCTCCCCCTCTATCTTCATTTTCACTCTTTTTCTCTCTCTCTCTCTCTCTCCTCCCCTCTCTGGCCCCACTCTCATCCAAACCCACCACCCATCCCTCATCCTCCTCTCTCTGTCGTTTGTCTCGACCTTCGGAACCTGCTCGAGACTCACACACACACACACACACACACACACAGTGTTATTGCCACAGTTGTTTCTCTCTCTCTCTCTCTCTAGAACTTCTTGTTTTATCTAAACCGTGAGGCATACATTATCTTGAAATAATGCTCTATAGAGAAACTCTTAGGTATTTAGACTTATTGATAACTATCAGTGATTGATTTTTGACTTCACTCACAGCAATATGGTTAATATGATAGGGAAGAATAAACAAATGCTAATCTGACAATCTTGTTGCTAATGTGTTCTGTTCACTGCTAGGGAGTGACCAGTATAGCCAATGTATAAGCAAGAGGGTTTGGTGAACAATGTTTTGGTGTTGAGTAACTTCACCTTAGATTTGTGTTAGCACTACCAGAGCTAATGCCTGGGAATCAGTTCAGTGGGCTAAGGTACTATTGAGTCTCGAATGACCCTTGTGTGGTTTTGGGGTTACACACCTCTACCCATACTCAAACTCTGTCTCCTCATCAGTGACATTGGAGCTCTTTTGCAGCTTTCGATCGGAGAGCATCGATAAACGTGGACTGGCGGGGTAAACACGCAGTCTTAAGCAGTATTTATTTATTCTCTTTATTAGCAGGAAGCTGTTGGTTCCGTCTGCTGTCTGCAGCTGTGGTGTACAGAGTTCACACTCACTGAGACCCCTGCCGTGTGGCGGGCTGTCAGGTTGCAAACATACACACAAGCATGTGTTTTTCCATTAATGTGGCACCTAGCTGCCTGCCTCGT
The DNA here is from genome assembly GCF_002021735.2 of Oncorhynchus kisutch. Classification (NCBI taxonomy): domain Eukaryota; kingdom Metazoa; phylum Chordata; class Actinopteri; order Salmoniformes; family Salmonidae; genus Oncorhynchus; species Oncorhynchus kisutch. The sequence continues at coordinate 7,979,171 of NC_034196.2, forward strand.
TTGGATTTAGAATTAGCTTGAATGTCACGTAAAGAAGGTGTCTGTTTGTCACCGTCTGACTTTATCCACCTTATATACTGTTTTCCGTGGATTACTGTTTGTGGAAGGTAGGATAGCGAGTAGAATTTGACTTTCCAATTAAAACACATTTCAAAGGGTGTGAGTGCATACGAGTGTGCATGTTCAATTACCCGAGTGATATTTTATAAATTTGCCTTTTGTGGGATTTAATTACATTGTTACACACAAACTTTCAGTTGTGGTGCAGTAGAGGGTAAACTTTATGAGCTTGTGAAGCCTTTACATTCCTTTGTTTCATAGTTCATTTCAATAATCCACTTCTTTATGGAGAACAAATTAACCAGCACTAAAGGAAAATACTGATTTTTAAAGACTACGTGTACTATTTAGATACGAATGCTGTGTGTGCGTAGATGACGCAAGACAGCGGTCTCTTGAGAAAAGCAGTGTATGTCCCTGTCCTGTGCTCCTGTGTCTGTGTGTTACAGTACATACAGAGGGTTATGTTTTGTCAGCATGCTCAATGTGTGTTGGCTCTGTGCACAAACACGGGGAAGCTCTGCTCACCCATTGTCTGGACTCATGTCCCTACACACACACACACACACACACACTGCTTGCTGGAGATATGCCAACAGAGCTCCACATTGTGCCCACTCAATAGAACAGACACACACAGGCCTGCCTACCTGACGATCTAACCACGCTGATCTACCAGAGATGCATGCAGAAACCCACTAGTTAGAATCGCTGCTTTGGAAATCAATATACAGTACATGGGTCATTTTATTATTTTATTAAAGGTACAGGGCCTTCGGAAAGTATTCAGAAAGATATAGGCGTCCTTCGTAACTCATTTGCCGGAGAGGAAGGAAACTTCTCAGATTTCACCATGAGGCCAATAGTGATTTTAAACCAGTTAGAGTTAAATGACTGTGAAAGAAAGCTGAGGATGGATCAACAACATTGTAACTTACTCCACGATTCTAACCTAAATGAAGGAAGCCTGTACAGAATACAAATATTCCAGAACATGCCTCCTGTTTGCAATAAGGCACTAAAGTAATACTGCAAAAAATGTGGCAAAGAAATGAACTCTGTGTCCTGAATACAAACCTTTTGTTTGAGGAAAATCCAACACAACATCACTGAGTACCACTCTTAATAAAATGTTCAAGTTTGGTGGTGGCTGCAATATGGGTATGCTTGTCATCAGCATGGTTTCCCAGAGGAAACCCTGTTTCAGTCTGGTTTCCAAACACTGGGAGACAAATCCACCTTTTAGCAGAACAATAACCTAAAACACAAGGCCAAATATACACTGGAGTTACTTATCAAGATGACATGTATGTTCCTAAGTGGCCTAGTTACAGTTTTGACTTGAATCAGTTTGAAAATATATGGAAAGACTAGAAAATGGCTTTCTAGCAATGGTCAACAACTACCTTGACAGAGCTTGAAGAATTTCAAAAATAATGGGCAAATATTGTACAATCCAGGTTTGCGAAGTTCTGAAATACTCACAGCTGTAATTGCTGCCAAAGGTGGTTCTAACATGTGTTGACTCAGGTGATTGAATACTACAATTTAAATCTCACCTTGTAACACAGAATGTGGGAAAAATCAAGGTGGGCGATTACTTCTTGAAGACACTGTGGGTAAGAACAAGACAATGTTTTTAGCTTTTCACCTAACAAGTAAATACTTGAAGACAAACAGTAGATCAGGTTTCCTCACAAACAAAGAAAAATCAACTGTTAGATCCTGGTAGAGGTCCAACCCTCGGGGCCCCCTACAGTATCAGGCATCCTCCCATGGTACATCACTCTGGGGCAAAATCCTAACTTCCAGTTTCGCTTAGTCATGCGTTTATCAATAGGTGGTACTGTAGTATTTGAATACCTGCGTCTGAAATGGCACACTATTCCCTATTATGGGCCATTCTACAGAAGTGCTGTAAATTGGGGTTTGGAATCAAATTCACATTTTGTATCCTGTTTTTCCCCCCAATCTTTCAGCACACGTCTTCCTACGTATGTCATGATACATCAAATGCTTTTGTTTCTAAGCAGTAAAACAGATGGGTATAACAAAATATCTGCAAATAAAGTGACATTCTGTACTGTTGCCTCGTATGAATTTTAAAAAATCTTAAATCCAAAATGCTGGAGTATAGAGCCAAATTAACAAATGTTTCACTGTCCATATACAATGCATAGGGAGTATAGTGCACTACTTTGGATCAGATCCTATGGGGTTCTGGACAAAGGTAGTGTACTATATACTGCAGGGGTGCCATTTCAGATACAGCCCCAGGCCTCAAGCATCTGATACAGGTTCTACACTCTGTGGATACTGAACAGCCAACAGACTAAAATACTGCACATTCCTGCTGACTGACTTATTGTCACATCTAATTGTTATCGAAAACTGTGGACCCATTACTCTATTCGCGTTTCCATTTGGTAGGCTTATTCCATGCCAAGGGGGATCTGGGAGGAGGTTGATAGGTAAACAGCCTGACGGGATGGGATCTCTACCAGGAACTGTTTGTTTATTTTCTCCTGTGTTAGAGGAGAAGACTCACCTGATCGACTGTTTTATCTTTAAATCTTTTCTTGTTTTTAGAAATGTTGAGCACAGTGGCGGTCTGTGCCGTTTTGAAGATGAGGGAGGACGATTGTTTTTTGTAGTTGTGGTCATTGCCTTATTTCTATTACAGCATTAATATGCTGTAATAGAAATAAGGCCATGACCACAGCTGTCATTCATATTCTGTTCATCCAGCTCAATGTAACATCGATAGGTTTAGGCTACTACATGATACTAATATTTTCCCTATACCCATCATAACGTTGCTTCAACCTAGCCTATGAATGGACGTTTACAACGTAGGTGCACAAGGCAACTAGCTGATCTAGGCTGTAATCATTAGTCCAACAATTGCAAACAAAAGTTTCTATAGGACAAACTCCGGTATGTTTTTCACTGTTCCGTTTGCTTCCTTTTATGACACGTTTTTCAACAGAATCGGCAGAATGAACACACCCATGATCACACGAAATCACTTTCATAGCAGCCACATATAAGCATTGAGATCACTTTGCTCATTAATTCCTTCTAGCATCTATGCGCTCTCCTCTCACCATTTCCTTTCGCTTGTGGACTTCAGTGCACAACACATCAGCTGTCTGACCAGGCGAGAACCTTTCCAAGCCAAACCTTCGTATCATAACCCCTAACCGCTACACACAGCCTACATCGTTGTCACCATATTAGCTGATGTCATGGTTAACATAGCTACTAGAACTAATGCGTTACTAAACCCTCTACAATCGTACAGTGTACAGCAAGCAGTTTAGAGGTTACACCGGCGGGCCCTGATGGCAATAAATTAATAAAACCAAAGCTTACCTTGACTTAGAAAAGTTCCAGTGCTGGATAGCCATAGGCAGCTAGCTAACATGGCATCCCTGTGTTTGAGCCGGGTGTTTGAGTAGGCTAAACTAGCTAGCTGCATTCACTAGCTAAGTGAAAGTTAGATCTCTCTCTCTCGCTTCTCCTTAATTTCTTAAAGTGTTCAACTATTGTCTATCTTTGAGTCTACTCACCACATTTTTTTTTATGCACTGCAGTGCTAGCTAACTGTAGCTTATGCTTTCAGTACCAGATTTATTTACTTTGAATGGGTGGTCAACATCTCAGTTTATAATGCAAGAGCATTATAGAGACTGGTCCTCCGGAAGTTGTTAGAATTACTGTGTAAGTCTATGTAAGGGGTGATAACCATGAGCCTCCTAGGTTTTGTATTGAAGTCAATGTACCAAGAGGAGGACGGAAGTTAGCTGTCCTCTGGCTACAACACGGTGCTACCCTACAGAGTGCTGTTTGTTTTTAATGTTTCGCAATATTTTTGGTCCTCCCCTTCGTCTGAGCAGTCTCCACTGGTTGAGCAAGTTGAACCAAAACCTGATCTTGTGATTTCTTTCACATTATTGACATTTTGCTATTTTGCTATTGACATGACTGTCAATCTTTGGTTGTCATATGGTTTCATTTAGGGTTCATGTTAGAGAAAGGTCCAATGCAGCTGTTTTTCTCAATATTTAAATTATTTCTGGGTAACAATTAAGTACCTTACTGTGATTTGATTTCAATTAAAATGGTCAATAATACACAAAAATAGCTTATTAGAAAAGAGCAATTTCTCAAAAAAGAAATTTGCTAGGACTGTCTGTGGGTGGTCCGGGAGGGGAAAACAGAAAACTAGCTGTTATTGGCAGAGAGGTTTTGGAACTATTAACTAACTGGTGATGTCACCAGGCAGGCAAAAACTCCATCCCGCTGAAATTTCAGGCGGTCTTTTCAAACAGCTCGTACATTAAAATTTCATTATCATAATTTTCACAATTTCACAGTCTTATTCCAACCTCATAGTATGGAAATATATAAAACACGGGCAAATCATATTTTTGATGGCACTGGTCCTTTATGGCAAGAATAACAAGTCATGTTATTTAGTTTGGGTCAGATATGTGGTCCTAAAGGGCCGGTTCAGAGTTGACATTAGCGTGCACAACTCTTGACTTTCATGTTAATCATTCATAAATGTCAATGGGAGATGTGACAAATATATGGTAGTGTTCTGTTTTTCCCTTCAACTGTAATAAAAATAACAAGATGCATGCAACATGATGAGCCTGACTACATATTCAAGACTGGTTTCCAAGATGGCATAGCAGTTCAGACGTCTTTTGTCCTCGTCTTGTCGTGTCCTATATATATATATATATATATATATATATATATATATATATATATATATATTACACACACACACAACTTTTTTCACATACCTTTTTATATATATTTTTTAATTTTCCATAAACTCCTCTTCAAAACACTCTCCTGCAATCCGCCTCACCAATTTATATTTATTAAAAAAGTGTTATTTACCTCAAATCTGTAATCCTCCAAGAAGCTAGCCAGAAGCTAATCAGAAGCTAGTTAGCTTCTTTACTGGCTAATCGTTAGTATTCAGCTAACCACGGTTTGTGGTCAGCTATCCTTTATCTCGAAAATCTATCGCCAGTTTTGTACGGCGCAGCGTGGCTCGGAACGGAACATACCGGACCAATTTTTCTCTCCATGTCCCTGGATTTCAACCGCTAACTCTGGACATTCATACCTGGATCTCACAGCTAACTAGCTGCTATCCGTGTGACTATCGGCTTTCGTCGATTCCAGAGCAAACATCAATTATTCCGGAGCTAGCCAGCTGAGGAGTTCCATCAATCACTCCTGGGCTACAATCACCTATCCGGACCCGTTTTACTGCCTACGCGGAGCCCCACCGGGCCTTCACAACTGGACTGCCGACGTTATCTACCCGAAGGAGTTATCCGGCTGGCTCCTCCGTCGTGACATTATCCGGCTAACCGTTAGCTGTCTTATCGGACAATTTATTTATTTTTATTATTATTTATTTTTCTTCTTGGGCCTCTATAACTATATCTATTGTTTTTTTTTTTTTGTGTGATTTGGATTAATCCCCTCTACCACACGGAACCCCACTAATCTACTGACGGAACGCAAGAGGTGGCTAACAGACCTCCATCCCATGCTAGCTTGCTACCGATGGCCTGGCTATAGCTGTCTAAATCGCCGTGACCCCCAACCAACCTCTCTACTCACTGGACCCTTTTGATCACTCGACTAAGCATGCCTCTCCTTAATGTCAATATGCCTTGTCCATTGCTGTTCTGGTTAGTGTTTATTGGCTTATTTCACTGTAGAGCCTCTAGTCCTGCTCACTATACCTTATCCAACCTATTCGTTCCACCACCCACACATGCAATGACATCTCCTGGCTTCAATGATGTTTCTAGAGACAATATCTCTCTCCATCACTCAATACCTAGGTTTACCTCCACTGTATTCACATCCTACCATACCTTTGTCTGTACATTATACCTTGATGCTATTTTATCGCCCCAGAAACCTCCTTTTACTCTTTGTTCCAGACGTTCTAGACGACCAATTCTTATTGCTTTTAGCCGTACCCTTATTTTACTCCTCCTCTGTTCCTCTGGCGATGTAGAGGTGAATCCAGGCCCTGCAGTGCCTAGCTCCACTCCTATTCCCCAGGCGCTCTCTTTTGATGACTTCTGTAACCGTAATAGCCTTGGTTTCATGCATGTTAACATTAGAAGCCTCCTCCCTAAGTGTGTTCTATTCACTGCTTTAGCACACTCTGCCAACCCGGATGTTCAAGCTGTGTCTGAATCCTGGTTTAGGAAGACCACCAAGAATTCTGAAATTTGAATCCCAAACTACAACATTTCAGACATGATAGAACTGCCAAAGGGGGCGGTGTTGCAATCTACTGCAAAGATAGCCTGCAGAGTTCTGTCCTACTATCCAGGTCTGTACCCAAACCATTTGAACTTCTACTTTTAGAAATACACCTCTATAAAAACAAGTCTCTCACCATTGCCGCCTGCTATAGACCACCCTCTGCCCCCAGCTGTGCTCTGGACACCATATGTGAACTGATTGCCCCCCATCTATCTTCAGAGCTCGTGCTGCTAGGCGACCTAAACTGGAACATGCTTAACACCCCAGCCATCCTACAATCTAAACTTGATGCCCTCAATCTCACACAAATTATCAATGAACCTACCAGGTACCTCCGCAAAGCCTTAAACACGGGCACCCTCATAGATATCATCCTAACCAACTTGCCCTCTAAATAAACCTCTGTTGTCTTCAACCAAGATCTCAGCGATCACTGCCTCATTGCCTGCATCCGTAATGGGTCAGCGGTCAAACGACCTCCACTCATCACTGTCAAACGCTCCCTGAAACACTTCAGCGAGCAGGCCTTTCTAATCGACCTGGCCGGGGTATCCGGGAAGGATCCCGTCAGTAGAGGATGCCTGGATATTTTTTTTAATGCCTTCCTAACCATCTCAAACATGCCCCATTCAAGAAACCAGGAACAGATATAGCCCTTGGTTCTCCCCAGACCTGACTGCCCTTAACCAACACAAAAACATCCTATGGCGTTCTGCATTAGCATTGAACAGCCCCCGTGATATGCAGCTGTTCAGGGAAGCTAGAAACCATTATACGCAGGCAGTTAGAAAAGCTAAGGCAAGCAGAAATTTGCTTCCTGCAACACTAACTCAAAAAAGTTCTGGGACACTGTAAAGTCCATGGAGAATAAGAACACCTCCCAGCTGCCCACTGCACTGAAGATAGGAAACACTGTCACCACTGATAAATCCACCATAATTGAGAATTTCAATAAGCATTTCTCTACGGCTGGCCATGCTTTCCACCTGGCTACTCCTACCCCGGTCAACAGCACTGCACCCCCAACAGCAACTCGCCCAAGCCTTCCCCATTTCTCCTTCTCCCAAATCCGTTCAGCTGATGTTCTGAAAGAGCTGCAAAATCTGGACCCCTACAAATCAGCCGGGCTAGACAATCTGGACCCTTTCTTTCTAAAATTATCTGCCGAAATTGTTGCCACCCCTATTACTAGCCTGTTCAACCTCTCTTTCGTGTCGTCTGAGATTCCCAAAGATTGGAAAGCAGCTGCGGTCATCCCCCTCTTCAAAGGGGAAGAGGGGTCATCGCTTGAAGAGGGGTCTTCAAGTGGTCATCCCCCTCTTCACACTCTTGACCCAAACTGCTACAGACCTATATCTATCCTCTAAGGTCTTCGAAAGCCAAGTCAACAAACAGATTACCGACCATTTCGAATCTCACCATACCTTCTCTGCTATGCAATCTGGTTTCAGAGCTGGTCATGGGTGCACCTCAGCCACGGTCAAGGTCCTAAATGATATCTTAACCGCCATCGATAAGAAACATTACTGTGCAGCCGTATTGATTGATCTGGCCAAGGCTTTCGACTCTGTCAATCACCACATCCTCATCGGCAGACTCGACAGCCTTGGTTTCTCAAATGATTGCCTCGCCTGGTTCACCAACTACTTCTCTGATAGAGTTCAGTGTGTCAAATCGGAGGGTCTGCTGTCCGGACCTCTGGCAGTCTCTATGGGGGTGCCACAGGGTTCAATTCTTGGACCGACTCTCTTCTCTGTATACATCAATGAGGTCGCTCTTGCTGCTGGTGAGTCTCTGATCCACCTCTACGCAGACGACACCATTCTGTATACTTCTGACCCTTCTTTGGACACTGTGTTAACAACCCTCCAGGCAAGCTTCAATGCCATACAACTCTCCTTCCGTGGCCTCCAATTGCTCTTAAATAGACTGTAAACTCTCCTTCCAGACCCACATCAAACATCTCCAATCCAAAGTTAAATCTAGAATTGGCTTCCTATTTCGCAACAAAGCATCCTTCACTCATGCTGCCAAACATACCCTTGTAAAACTGACCTTCCTACCAATCCTCGACTTTGGCGATGTAATTTACAAAATAGCCTCCAATACCCTACTCAACAAATTGGATGCAGTATATCACACTGCAATCCGTTTTGTCACCAAAGCCCCATATACTACCCACCATTGCGACCTGTACGCTCTCGTTGGCTGGCCCTCGCTTCATACTCGTCGCCAAACCCACTGGCTCCATGTCATCTACAAGACCCTGCTAGGTAAAGTCCCCCCTTATCTCAGCTCGCTGGTCACCATAGCATCTCCCACCTGTAGCACACACTCCAGCAGGTATATCTCTCTAGTCACCCCCAAAACTAAGTCTTTCTTTGGCCGCCTCTCCTTCCAGTTCTCTGCTGCCAATGACTGGAACGAACTACAAAATTCTCTGAAACTGGAAACACTTATCTCCCTCACTAGCTTTAAGCACCAGCTTTCAGAGCAGCTCACAGATTACTGCACCTGTACATAGCCCACCTATAATTTAGCCCAAACAACTACCTCTTTCCCTACTGTATTTAATTAATTTATTTATTTTGCTCCTTTGCACCCCATTATTTTTATTTCTACTTTGCACATTCTTCCATTGCAAATCTACCATTCCAGTGTTTTATTTGCTATATTGTATTTACTTTGCCACCATGGCCTTTTTTTGCCTTTACCTCCCTTATCTCACCTCATTTGCTCACATCGTATATAGACTTGTTTTATACTGTATTATTGACTGTATGTTTGTTTTACTCCATGTTGTATGTGTCGAACTGCTTTGCTTTATCTTGGCCAGGTCGCAGTTGTAAATGAACTTGTTGATTTAAAAAATTTTTTTTATTGTATAGGTAAGTACACATAGCGAGCGTCACATAGCAAGGTGTGTGTAAGGGGTGTGGCAGTTGGCTGCAGATAGGGAGGATGAAACCCCACTATATAAAGTAGAAGACATCCAACTTGATCTCCGGAAAGGTTCAGAAACGCCATCCTAGTCAGCTATCAACCGAAACCTCAAACTCTTGAGGTAAGTTTGCCTTTTAATTTAACTATAGTCTACTCTACTCCACCTGATATGTGGCAGGTGTCTGAATCTGAAATCTGAATATTCACTGTCTTATTGATAATGAATGAAAATTGTGTTTATGTGCTGTAGTAAAGAATGACGACCTTGAGTGTGATACTGCTGTTCACCCTGCTGGGTGTCCTGTTAGCAAGTCCGTTCATTGACCGCCTGCAGCAAAGTACGTCTAGTGTGTGTGTTTCTGCTACTTCTATCTATCTACAGTGCTTTCGGAAAGTATTCAGACCCTTTCATTTTCCACATTTTGGTACATGACAGCCTTATTCTAAAATGGATTAAATAGTTGTTTTCCTTCAAATCTCCTCATAAATCTTTCAGCCTCAAGTCTTCTTGGGTTTTAAGCTACAAGTTTTGGCACACCTGTATTTGGGGAGTTTCTCCAGTTCTCTGCAGATCCTCTCAAACTCTGTCAGGTTGGATGGGGAGCGTCGCTGCGTAGCTATTTTCAGGTCTCTCCTGAGATGTTCGATCGGTTTCAAGTCTGGGCTCTGGCTTGGCCACTTGAGGACAGAGATTTGTCCCGAAGCCATTCCTGCGTTGTCTTGGCTGTGCGCTTAGGGTTGTTGTCCTGTTAGGTGAACTTTCACCCCAGTCTGACATCCTAAACCTGTTCCAGAGTGCTTTCATCAAAGATCCTCTGTACTTTGCTCCGTTCGTCTATCCCTCGATCCTCACTAGTCTCCCAGTTCCTGCCGCTGAAAAACATCCTCACAGCATGATACTGCCATCATCATGCTTCACCGTTGGGATGATGCCAGGTTTGATCCAGACGTGACACTTAGCATTCAGGCCAAAGAGTCATTTATTTTTAAATGTTTTTTTTAAACCTTTGTTTTACTAGGCAAGTCAGGAACAAATTCTTATTTACAATGGCAGCCTACCCTGGCTAAACCATACGACCTTCCCAATCATAGCCGGTTGTGATACAGCCTGGAATTGAACAAGGGTCTGTAGTGACGCCTCTAGCACTGAGATGCAGTTCCTTAGACCGCTGCGCCACCTGGGAACTCTGGAGCTCTGTCAGAATGACCAACAGGTTCTTGGTCACCTCCCTCACCAAAGCCCTTCTCCCCTGATTGCTCAGTTTGGTCTGACGTCCAGCTCTAGGAAGAGTCTTGGTGGTTCCAAACTGTGTTCTTGGGACTATATATATAGTCCCACAGTTGACAGTGCATGTCAGAGCAAAAACCAAGCCATGAGGTCAGAATTGTCCATAGAGCTCCAAGACAGGATTGTGTCAAGGAACAGATCTGGGAGTAAGGGTACCAAAAAAATGTGAGCCTTTCCAATCAATTGAATTTACCACCGGTGGACTCTATTGAAGTTGTAGAAACATCTTAAGGATGATGGAAACAAGATGCACTTGAGCTCAATTTCGAGTCTCAAAGCAAAGGGTCTGAATACTTATGTAAATAAGGTATTACTCTTTTTGTCATTTGTATTGTGTGTAGATGAGGGAAAAAACGAGGCTGTAACGTAACAAAATGTGGAAAAAGTCTAGGGGTCTGAATAATTTCCAAATGCACTGCATCTTATCTGTCTGTTAAATATATATCTTTATATGTGTTGCCAGATGCTAAACAACAGGAGGCTGAAGAGAGGACCAAGGACCAGCCTCTTCAAATGATGTATAGAATGTTTTGTGGTTTGAGTTGTTTGCCTCATTATCAAAAAGTAAGAAGAAACGGCCATTGCTATTGTGAAAAGAAAACACATCATGTAAAGGAAGGTGTCTTATCATAAGGGAGGAGCTATTGCAAGTCCTATTTTACTTCTGGTTTGAGCTGTGCATGAGTGCTTGTGTGGTGTGTACAAAACAATCATGGACTAATACATTTACAAGGCCAACAATGTAAAAACATAATAAATATACAAGGCCAACAATAAACCCAGATAATGAGAAAACAATTGGGGAAAAGGAAAAACAAAAATCAGTCTTACAACTCACAAAACGAGCAACAATCTAAACATGGGCTGAAATATGTCCTTAATTTATACACCGGGTGGGTCTAATGCTGATTGGTGTGTCTTCCATAAGTTACCACCGGCTAAATCTATGACGTTAAAATGCCTATTTACTCTGTTCCATCTGACTGCGCAATCCAGTCTCATCAGCCCAGCCAGGTAGTTTATAAATGTGATCTCCACTATAAAAAGCATTTCAACGTTATCCCACATTTCTTTTAGACTAACATTTAGTTTTCAACAGCGGAGATTTAAACCTTACTGTCTGTCTCGCAGACTTTTGCAACATTGTTTCAATATTCAATTTCATCTCCAGCTGTCCCATAGTAGTGAACGTATCGGGGGAGGAGACAGACAGGCAGCATTTCTCAGCCAATCGAAATCATGAATCAGCTAGCATATATATATATATATATGTGTGTGTGTGTGTGTGTGTGTGTGTGTGTGTGTGTGTGTGTGTGTGTGTGTGTGTGTGTGTGTGTATATATGTATATATATATATACACACACACACACACACACACATGCCAATTGAAAAAAAACATACCACGAAACAAAGTGCAGCTAGTTTGCAGCCTTTCCAGCTTCAGTTTGAAGTAATTGTGTTAGCTGTGTTGTTGGCTAGCTCCTCTGAACTACAGGGTCCTGACGAATGAGCACATGTTCTATGACAGGCGGAATCTCGCCTCATTATCCCATTGTTATGGATGTATCCAAATTAATGTCACTAGAAAACCGCTTAAAGGCAAATGCAGCTACTTTGCTGTTAATCTTGCTGCACTTTTTGACGTGGCTGTAAGGTAGCCGTAGTTGGGTAGCTTGCAAGCAAGGGATAAGAACGTTGCCAGCCAGTATGGCAATGGAACATTTAATGAAAATATGTCAATCATTATTTGAATATGTTGGTAACCCGTTGTATAAAAGTGATAATACCCTCAAAGCCAGTGTTTGGAGGATATATTGGCACGGTTTGCCGCCCCACGACTTCATCTCAGGCCTAACGACACCCGTGCCAATATATCCGCCAAGCACCGGCTTCGAGGGTATTATCACTTAAATATATCCTTCATATTATTATTATATCCTCACTGCGTGTGTGTGGGTAGACTTTGAAGATGCAGACATTGAGGATCCTCTTCCATCACCTGATGGAATGGAGCACACTTCACCTTTCATCATCACCAACACATACGTGACCTTAACGCTATCCACATGTATTTAGACCTATAAAGTAGATAATAGTAGTGGTAGTAGTAGTGGTGGTGGTGGTGGTAGTGGTAGTAGTAATAGGTGTGGTGGTGTGTATTTATCAGTTTTTTTTATTTATCAGATTTTACTGCTTGCATCAGGTACTTCATGTGGAAAAGAGTTCCATGTTGTCGTGGCTCTATGTAGTAGTGTAATGGTGGTGGTGGTAGTAGTAGTAGCAGCATCATTTCTTTGTCCTGCTGTATGAGTGATCATTTTTCTTTGTGTAATTTACTTTTTGAACTTGCTGTAGTGATGTCATGTTTATAATGGTTATTTTCTTATATTTTGGGTGTCCTTGGGTATCTTGAAAGCGATTTCTAACTTTGGAACAATGGTGATTACGACAATGATGATTATTACAATGATGTAATGCTGCATGGCTTTATGTGTTGTATTGTGACCCTACAGTAAACAAGCAGAATACATTACAAGGCCTGATTCTTGACTAGTACAGGCTTCAGCTCTGTTTCCTTATCTGATTTCACCACATATCTATGTTCTGTCTTCTCGTTTTGTCTCTCTGCCTTAAACTTTACTCTACATCCATGCCCCTCTTTCTCTCTCCATCGCTCCTCTCACCCCTTTTTTTTACTCCCTACTACCCCACGCCTTCCCCCTCTTTGCCTCTTTCACCCCTGCTCTCTTCCCTCCCCCTCACTTTCTCTCCCCTTTCTGTCCCACTCGTGTTCTCTTTCTCTGGCTCCCTCTTCCCCTCTCTTGCCCTCCCTCCCTCTCCCTCTCTTTTCCCGTGGTAGTCTGGTGATTGACACTTACAGATTGCCCTGCGGTGGAAGCTGTGTGTGTGTGTGTGTGTGTGTGTGTGTGTGTATGACCCCCTCTCTCTCATCTCCAGCCGACACCGTTTTGTCATCTAATTACTGTGAATCCCTGGCCTGCTCCCCAGCGCTGCATTTATAATGGGTCTGCCAGCCTGCCTGGCTCCCCCAGCACGCATCCACGTGCACACACACAGACTCACACACGGTCCATGCCTATGTGCTGCCCTTGTGAACCCCATGCTGTACTGTGTGTCCAGAGCTCCCAGTGGAGGGAGGATGGACGACTAGGATGGGACAGGCTGCACACGTACTGTAGGAACTGAACATGATCAGAGGGAAACGGTAACACCACAAACCCCTCAAATGTTTACACTCTCTCTCCCCTTACTCTTAATCTGTCTGTCTGTGTGCAGACTCCACGGCTCAGCTGCCCCCAGTCAGACTGAGCTCCCCTGCAGCTCAACATCTCACAGCTAGAACTCAGCAGAGCATAGCAGACCATGACTGGGGGAGGGAGAAATAAATAAATAAAAATAGGAGGGTGGGAGGGAGAAATAAACTAAAAAATACATAGGTGGGAGAGGGGTTGGGAACTGGGAAGGAGAGAACAGAGCATGACAGACTAGAGCTTTGGCCCAAGGTACGATTGTGAACATATTGCCTGTTAAAGCAGGCTTTTCAGTGATCAATGACAGCACACCATGATTACGGTTAGTTGAGAGTGGGTGACATATGTCACAGCAGCACCTTTATATTTATACACACACACACACAGAAGAAAGGAGTGCCCTGCCCCTCAGCCCTTTGCTAGCCCCAGGGCATGGCTGGACTTACTACGGGCTCATTATCATGTCAGCAGTTAGGATAAATATTAGTCCCCAGGGAGAGGGTGAGATAGAGAGTGGGAGAGTAAAGAGGGAGAGAGGCTCAGGTACAGGGAGACTGAGGGAGAGGTACAGGGAGACGGGGAAAAACAGAGCATGAGGAGAGGTAACAAAATAATGGATGGAGAGAGAAAAAGAGGGGAGGGGACTGCAGAGGGATGGAGAGAGAAAAGAGGGGAGGGAGGGGGAGTGGCGAAACTAATGGTTCTGGTCAGGAGAGATAGCAGTCAATCAATCATGCTTAAACAAAAGCATTGGGCCCAGGAGGACTCTTAAGAAGTGCTTATTTAATTAAATGTCCCTTTGCTCATATTTATGGGCTATCCCTCCTTCAAATATTCACCTTCCAGCCAGTCCACCGGGGGTTGAGGTGGGGGAGAGGGGAGGTTCAGGGCTGGGCTTTTCGGGCCCTTGAAAAGCGCTACAAAATTACCACATTATTATTATTATTAATATTAGTGTTATATGAAGGAGGGTTGGCTTTAGATAGCCCCAACTTGTGAATCCGAATTCATTGCGTTTGCTTTTAAAATGCGGATGTTGCATTCCGCCACTGAAGGCATACATACAATCTGGAACGCCTAGACGTTCTAGCCGGGTTGTAACATTTGTGAACGTCTCTAAAAATATATGTTGAAATCAGTTTTTTTTTCTACTTAGTCACTACCCTTATTTGCTCATTTCAGTGTCTCGTTTAAGGGCACATAATAACGAAATTAACAAAATATGCTAAACATGTCTGAGATATGGAAAGCAACAACACGGCTCCATAGGTGGTAAATCTAACACATTCCCACAGGCTGGGCTGCAGTCACATCTGGTGTTCCATCACAGCAACCAGCTCCAGCACGCCACTGTTCTGTGGTTAATTGGCAAACATCTATGGTGTGTTCTCACCTCACACACACTCAGAAGTATGGCTAGCACATACTCTACTGCAGGGCGTATTCAACTCGTACCTTAAGAGTGCACGGAATGTTTCCAAGAGACCATTACCCTTCATGTCAATTAGAATTGACCCAGAATGTAGTTGCCATGTTCTCACAATATAAGACATTCATGTGAACGCGAATTCATTGTGTTTGCTTTTAAAATGCGGACGTTGCATTCCGTCACACATACAATCTGGAACGCCTAGACGTTCTAGCCGGATTGTAACATTTGTGAACGTCTCTAAAATATATGTTCAAATCGTTTTTTTACCCTTCTACTTAGTCACTCACTTATTTGCAAAGGGGTACTCGCACACAAGGCTTTAAACTTACATATTTGATATAGGCGATTACTTTGTGCATATTAATTTCTGCAGACATTATTATACAAACATGTCTTTACTTGGGATTTGAACTCACAGTACTCTGCTCTTCCTGCTACACCACCATGTCAGATACCAGTGACTTTTTAAGATATTTCTGTACCGTTGTCTAATGTTGGTGGATCGCGTTAATGTGTTTAAATGATACTCCTGAATTTTCATGAGTGTACTTTCAACAGAGCTGGGATTTACTTCAAAGTGCATTCACCCTATTTCTTACAGCCTTACACCTACCAAGTTGTTTCACATCTACACTCATGCCAAGGGAGGAGGGGTTAGGGTTTATTCTGGACAAGGCCTAACTATGCTGACCCAATAAGCACATGCCACAGAGGTATCCATTATTGGGACAGTGGTTAGGGCATTTGTGATTCCCTCTAGCGGGTCTTGAACCCAGGCCACTAGCACCAATGACAAACCCCCTAGCCACTGTCCCAATAAGGGCCATCATTTAGACATGCTTATTGGGTCAGTATAGTAAGGCCCTGTCCTGTCTAGAGGAAACCCTCCTCCCTAGGCACTAGTGTAAATCTGACACAATTGGATAGGTGGAAGGCTGTAAGCAATAGGTTGAATGCACTTTGAAGTAAATCTCAGCTCTAAAAGTACATTCAAGAAAGAAAATGGATTAGTGATTCAGGAGTATCATTAAAACAGGTTTAACATGCCTCAACAACAGACACCTATACCGAAAGCCCTTAAATTGCTGAAATAAGTCGATCAAATCAACAATGACAATAATCAGATGAACCAGTACATGGCGTCGACTTGGTGGTGTAGCAGGAAGATGAATGTACAGTGAACCAAGAGGTTGTGAGTTCAAATCTCAGGTGAGGACTGTTGAATAATAATTACTGTGTAAGTGAACATGCACAATGTAATCATGTGTGTCAGGCATGTAAGTAGAAAATGCTGTGTGTTAAAGTATCTCCAACCTTGTCGACAGGCAAAGAGCTAGGGCTTTCATTGGCTGGGCGACAGTAACAAGGCGTGATGTGCAATGAAACTGTTTTTTGGAAGGGCGAACGTTCAATTGGTTCCAACTGATACACATAGGTGTTCGTGCATAAGTTCTCGTGAAACGTGTCTAGAACATTCATGTCTTATATTCTGAGAACATGGCAACCATGTTCTGTGTGTGGTCGGTGGGACGTTGATGGAATATTCTCCTAACGCTACAGAGAAGTGGACATATGAACATTCTTGCCACGTCCCATGAAATGTTCTTCTACCTTCAATGCCAAAACATGCTACAAAAGGTTCTCTGAAGGTTTTTGCTGACATAGATAGAATGTTTCTCTAACTAACGGACAACTGGACACGCAAACATTAGAGGCACATTATTGGGAACATTAAAAAAATGTTCTCTCTCCCTAGAATTGTTAGCTGGGTAGTCACAGATGCTGACACACACTCACACGTTCACACACACACCAACACACACACACACACAAACACACAACAGGCTGTGGGAAGCGTCGCCACTTAAGAATCCTCTTAGTATCTAATGAGAATGTGATCCCTAATGCTCACCTAATACCTTCACAGAGATTCACTTTAAACAATTACTGAAGGCATGTCTGTAGAACCACCATAGACATGTATATAGAACTACGGTAGACAGCTCTATGGTGCTAAAGTAGACAGGTATGTAGAACCACTATAGACATCTATATAGAACTATGGTAGACAGCTCTATGGCACTACTGTAGACAGGTCTGTAGAACTAATGTTGAGAGGTCTGTAAAACCTTTGTAGACAGCTCTGTGGAACTACTGCAGAACGGTCTGTAGATCTACAATAGACAGCTCTGGAACTACTGCAGAACGGTCTGTAGAGCTACAGTAAACAGCTCTGTGGAACTACTGCAGAACGGTCTGTAGAGCTACAGTAGACAGCTCTGTGGAACTACTGCAGAATGGTCTGTAGATCTACTGTAGACAGCTCTGTGGAACTACTGCAGAATGGTCTGTAGAGCTACAGTAGACAGCTCTGTGGAACTACTGCAGAATGGTCTGTAGAGCTACTGTAGACAGCTCTGTGGAACTACTGCAGAATGGTCTGTAGATCTACTGTAGACAGCTCTGTGGAACTACTGCAGAATGGTCTGTAGATCTACTGTAGACAGCTCTGTGGAACTACTGCAGAATGGTCTGTAGATCTACTGTAGACAGCTCTGTGGAACTACTGCAGAATGGTCTGTAGAGCTACAGTAGACAGCTCTGTGGAACTACTGCAGAATGGTCTGTAGATCTACTGTAGACAGCTCTGTGGAACTACTGCAGAACGGTCTGTAGAGCTACTGTAGACAGCTCTGTAGAACTACTGGAGAACGGTCTGTAGATCTACTGTAGACAGCTCTGTGGAACTACTGCAGAACGGTCTGTAGATGTATTGTAGACAGCTCTGTGGAACTACTGCAGAACGGTCTGTAGAGCTACTGTAGACAGCTCTGTTGATCTACTGTAGACAGCTCTGTGGAACTACTGTAGAACGGTCTGTAGATCTACTGTAGACAGCTCTGTAGATCTACTGTAAACAGCACTGCAGAACGGTCTGTAGATCTACAGTAGACATCTCTGCTCACTTCCTGTGTATAGTCAAAACGATCCAACTGTAAATTCAGTAATTTTGTATCATTTATACTGCACAGAGAATGTGTTTCTCTTGTATTTCTTGGGTAAGAGTATAATCATGATCTCTGTGCACTCAGTACAATTTTGTTTTATACACTGAACAAAATGTTTAAAACGCAACATGCAGCAATTTTAAAGATTTTACAGAGTTACAGTTCATGTAAGGAAATCAGTTAATTGAAATAAATTCATTAGGTGCCAATGTATGGATTGCACATGAATGGGAATACCCGATATGCATCTGTTGGTCAAAGATATATTATTTTTTTAAACGTAGGTGCGTGGATCATAAAACGTGTCAGTATCTGGTGTGACCACCATCTGCCTCATGCAGCGCGAAACATCTACTTTGCATAGAGTTTATCAGGTTGTTAATTGTGGCAAAGGAGAAATGCTCACTAACAGGGATGTAAAAAATGTGTACAGAGAATTTGAGAGAAATAAGCATTTTTTTTGTTTATGATACATTTCTGGGGTCTTTTGTTTCAGTTCATGAAATATGGGACTTTAAATGTTGCATTTATATTTTTGTTCAGTATACAGTACAAGTCACATTTTGGACACCTACTCATTCCAAGGTTTTTCTTTATTTGTACTATTTTCTACATTTTAGAAGTAGCCTCTCAACCAGCTTCATGAGGTAGTCACTTGGAATGCATTTCAAAGAACAGGTGTACCTTGTTAAAAGTTCATTTGTGGAATTTCCTTCCTTCTGTCTGCGTTTGAGCCAATCAGTTGTGTTGTGACAAGGTAGGGGGTATACAGAAGATGGCCCTATTTGGTAAAATACCAAGTTCATATTATGGCAAGAACAGCACAAATAAGCAAAGAGAAACGACAGTCCATTATTATTTTAAGAGATGAAGGTCAATCAATAAGAAATATTTCAAGAACTATAAACGTGTCTTCAAGTGCAGTGGGCAAAAACCATTAAGCACTATGAAGAAACTGGCTCTCATGAGGACTGCCACAGGACAGGAAGACCCAGAGTTACCTCTGCTGCAGAGGATAAGTTCATTAGAGTTACAGCCTCAAAAATTACAGCCCAAATAAATGCTTCACAGAGTTCAAGTAACAGGCACATCTCAGCATCAACTGTTCAGAGGAGGCTGAGTGAATCAGGCCTTCATGGTCGAATTGCTGCAAAGAAACCGCTACTAAAGGACACCAATAATAAGAAGAGACTTGCTTGGGCCAAGAAACACGAGCAATGGACATGAGACCGGTGGAAATCTGTCTTTTGGTCTGAGATTTCTGGTTCCAAACGCTATGTCTTTGTGAGACGACGAGTACTGTAGGTGAAGGGATGATCTCCGCATGTGTGGTCAGTGATTTATTTGGAATTCAAGGCACACTTAACCAGCATGGCTACCCCAGCGTTCTGCAGCGACACGCCATCCCGTGCACTTAGTGGGACTATCGTTTGTTTTTCAACAGGACAATGACCCAACACACCTCCAGGCTGTGTGTAAGGGCTATTTGACCAAGAAGGAGAGTGATGGAGTCCTGCATCAGATGATCCATGATTACCCGACCTCACCCCAATTAAAATGGTTTGGGATGAGTTGGACCGCAGAGTGAAGGAAAAGCAGCCAACAAGTGCTCCGCATATGTGGGAACTCCTTCAAGACTGTTGGAAAAGCATTCCAGGTGAAGCTGGTTGAGAGGATGCCAAGAGTGTGCAAAGCTGTCATCAAGGCAAAGGGTGGCTACTTTGAATATATATGCAGTTGAAGTCAGAAGTGTACATACACTTAGGTTGGAGTCATTAAAACTTGTTTTTAAACCTCTCCACAAATGTCTTGTTAACAAACCATAGGTTTGGCAAGTCGGTTAGGACATCTACGTTGTGCATGACAAGTAATTTTTCCAACAATTGTTTACAGATTATTTCACTGAACCAGAATGAACCAGACTTGAGGTCTACAAAAAGAATTCTGAGGTCTTGGCTCATTTATTTTGATTTTCCCATGATGTCAAGCAAAGAGGCACTGAGTTTGAAGGTAGGCCTTGAAATACATCCACAGGTACACCTCCAATTGGAAAAAATTATGTCAATTAGCCTGTCAGAAGATACTAAAGCCATGACATAATTTTCTGGAATTTTCCAAGCTGTTTAAAGGCACAGTCATCTTAGTGCATGTAAACTTCTGACCCACTGGAATTGTGATACAGTGAAATAATCTGTCTGTAAACAATTGTTGGAAAAATGACTTGTGTCATGCACAAACTAGATGTCCTAACCGACTTGCCAAAACTATAGTTTGTGAACAAGAAATTTGTGGAGTGGTTGAAAAACGAGTTTTAATGACTCCAACCTAAGTGTATGCAAACTTCCGACTTCAACTGTAGGATAGCAGACTCTAAGGTGCAGGGTTGAGTAACCGGGTGGTAGCCGGCTAGTGATGGCTATTTAACAGTCTGATGGCCTTGAGATAGAAGCTGTTTTCCAGTCTCTCGGTCCCAGTTTTGTTGCACCTGTACTCAAATCAAATCAAATGTATTTATATAGCCCTTCTTACAACAGCTGATATATCAAAGTGCTGTACAGAAACCCAGCCTAAAACCCCAAACAGCAAGCAATGCAGGTGTAGAAGCACCGTGGCTAGGAAAAACACCCTAGAAAGGCCAAAATCTAGGAAGAAACCTAGAGCGGAACCAGGCTATGAGGGGTGGCCAGTCCTCTTCTGGTTGTGCTGGGTGGAGATTATAACAGAACATGGCCAAGATGTTCAAATGTTCATAAATGTCCGGCATGGTCAAATAATAGTAATCACAGTGAACAGGTCAGGGTTCCATAGGCGCAGGCAGAACAGTTGAAACTGGGACAGCACGGCCAGGTGGACTGGAGACAACAAGGAGTCATCATGCCAGGTAGTCCTGAGGCATGGTCCTAGGGCTCAGGTCCTCCGAGAGAGGGAAGAAAAAAAACCCGGACGGGAAGACCACGTTGGTGACTCAACCCACTCAAGTGACGCTGACCTCGCCTTCTCGATGGTGGCGGGGTGAACAGGCCGTGGCTTGGGTGGTTGATGTCCTTGATGATCTTTTTGGCCTTCCTGTGACATCAGAATGAGCCTGTTTGTTGAAATGTGAAGAAAGTTTGCCGCGGACCTGAATGCACTCATGACATTGTATACGCACCAAAATTACAATCTGCTTTTCTGACTTGCCTTCTGAAAGCCTAACACTAAGATTGTATTTTATAATATAGCTAGTAGTCATGTTGGCTATACTGCAAGGTTTCAAATGATGCCCACCTGACCCAGAATGCGATTTATAACAAACTTGGATTGCGTAAACAAGAGTAATTGTGTGATGGGGATGCAGGGCTGTGTTCCAAACAAAATAACTACAAGTGTGCTTGCTGTAGTTCCTCAACGACACAGCTAGGAGAGCTAAAAAACACCTTCTAGTTGAAGACTCTTTGAGTTATGAAAGTGCATTGCATTTACTTAGGAACTGTGTACACTTTGGAGAAGTGTGTGGCCACTTGTAGACACCAGTTCGACCTCTCACCTCGTAATTTTTTTTTTGTCTTACAAGTATGTTGCACCTACCCCAAAAATAAAAACAATATACTAATCATGTTACTGAATGTTTACAGAGTATTTGCCGATTTTGTTATCAACAAATGCGATTAAAAAGTACAGGAAATGTAAAATGCACATACAATCAACAGTATAATGTTTGGATTCAGTCTTGTGTCTGGTGAACTGTTCCGTCCTCAACTTTAGTCTATTAATTTTCCCATAGTCTCCAAACCTAATCAGATATTCATGTAGTTAGTGCTGTATATGAACTAGCATACATTAAGTTCTCCCACTTAAAAAGATGAGAGACGCCTGTAATTTTCATCATAGGTACACGTCAACTATGACAGACAAAATGAGAAAAAAAAATCCAGAAAATCTATGGGGAAAACGTTTGACCTCTGTCATTGCCAACAAAGGGTATATAACAAAGTATTGAGATAAACTTTGGTTATTGACCAAATACTTATTTTCCACCATAATTTGCTAATTAATTCATTGAAAATCCTACAATGTGATTTTCTAGATTTTTTTTTGTCATAGTTGAAGTGTACCTATGATGAAAATTACAGGCCTCTCATCTTTTTAAGTGGGAGAACTTGCACAATTGGTGGCTGACTAAATACTTTTTTGCCCCACTGTATACACAAAAGTATGTGGAAAACCCCTTCAAATTAATGGATTCGGCTATTTCAGCCACACACCTGACAGGTGTATAAAATCGAGCACACAGACATGCAATCTCCATAGACAAACATTGGCAGTAGAATGGCCCGTACTGAAGAGCTCAGTAACTTTCAACGTGGTACCGTCATAGAATACCACCTTTCCGACAAGTCAGATCATTACATTTCTGCCCTGCTAGAGCTGCCCCGGTCAACTGTAAGTGCTGTTATTATGAAGTGGAAACATTTAGGAGCAACAACGGCTCATCTGCAATGTGGTAGTACAAACAAGCACACAAAACGGGACCGCTGAAGTGCATAACGAAAAAATATAAAAAATTTAAATTGTCTGTCCTCGGTTGCAACACTCACTACCGAGTTCCAAACTGCCTCTGGAAGCAACGTCGGCACAAGAACTGTTCGTCGGTAGCGTCATGAAATGGGTTTCCATTGCCAAACAGCTGCACACAAGCCTAAGATCACCATGCGTAATGCTAAGCGTCGGCTGGAGTGTTGTAAAGGAGGAATAATGTTGGAGGAGAAATAATGGTCTGGGGCTGTTATTCGTGGTTCAGGCTATGCCCCTTAGTTCCAGTGAAAGGAAATGTTAACGCTCCAGCATACAATGACATCCTGGACGATTCTATGCTTCCAGTTTGGGGAAGGCCCTTCCTGTTTCAGCATGGCAATGCGAGGTCCGTACAGAAATGGTTTGTTGAGATCGGTTTGGAAGAATTTGACTGGCCTGCATAGAGCCCTGACCTCAACCTCATCGAACACCTTTGGGATGAATTGGAGTTCCAACTGCGAGCCAGGCCTAATCGCCCAACATCAGTGCCTGACCTCACTAATGCTCTTGTGGCTGAATGGAAGCAAGTCCCCGCAGTAATGTTCCATATCCAGTGGAAAGCCTTCCCGGAAGAGTGGAGGCTGTTATAGCAGCAAAGGGGGGGACCAACTCCATATTAAAGCCTTCCCAGAAGAGTGGAGGCTGTTATAGCAGAAAAGGGGGGGACCAACTCCATATTAAAGCCTTCCCAGAAGAGTGGAGGCTGTTATAGCAGAAAAGGGGGGGACCAACTCCATATTAAAGCCTTCCCAGAAGAGTGGAGGCTGTTATAGCAGAAAAGGGGGGGACAAACTCCATATTAATGCCCATGATTTTGGAAGGAGATGTTCGACGACATACTTTTGGCCATGTCGTGTACATTATACATACAGTGAGCATTAAACATGTGTAGATAGGCCACATGATAGAACATGGGAACGACTGTCTTTCACACTTCTATCTGTGCAAACCTTTTCTCTTTTACTGTGAGATCCTGTCAGCGCCTTTTAGGGAATGTACATTTTGTCCTCAGTCAATCACTCACTTTCCCTCTTTTTCTAAAAACATTCAGACACACACACACATACACGTGCTCGATTGCAAGCGCGCACACACACACACACACAGGGTGTGTATTTTCACGCAAGTTTGTCCTGTGTGTTAGAGAGAGATAATCGGAGAGAGAAATGACATGAGATAGAGGGAGAGAGAGGCAGAGTGAGAAATGAAGTGAGATAGAGCGAGAGACAACAGTGTTTGAATGTGAGAGACAGTGACCGAGAGAACACGAGAAAGAGAGGAGGCGAGAGGGAGTGATAGATAGAACAGAGAGAAGGAAAGAGAGTAAGAGAGAGAGGCGTGGAGGTTATCAATAGAGAGCGTGAAGACAATAATGTAAACTGACACTTTAGAAACGCACTGCTTGTTGCCTTGGCGACAATCCTGGGTTGGAAGGGGGAGGGAGATCCCATGGGAGAAGGGTGAGGGGGGGGGGGGAGCGAGATATAGACTAAATTATGTTTGATTAGAAATTAAATCTGTATTTCAGAGTTCTACAGAATATAGTAGGATTACATTATATACTGTATACTGGTGCGGTTGAATGTACTAGTAAACACTAGCTGGGCTGGCATTACCAATATCACTATCCTTTCTGCAGGGAAATTCTGTTTGCCATTAAAG
Source organism: Oncorhynchus kisutch (assembly GCF_002021735.2). Classification (NCBI taxonomy): domain Eukaryota; kingdom Metazoa; phylum Chordata; class Actinopteri; order Salmoniformes; family Salmonidae; genus Oncorhynchus; species Oncorhynchus kisutch. The sequence goes on from NC_034196.2 coordinate 8,003,709, forward strand.
AGAGAACTACCCAGCTAACAATGCTAAGGAGAGAGAACATTGTTGTAATGTTACCCATAAGGTTGCTAAATTAATGAATTAGCTAAAACATGGTTGCCATGTCCTCAAACTATACGATATTAAAGTTCTATACACCTTTCATGGGAGGTTGCAAAAACATGAATGTGTTCTGAGGGTTCGGAGAATATTCAAACCCAGGCCACCAGCAACAATGTCAAACCCCCTAACCAATGTCCCAATAAGGGGCCAGTATAGCCAGGCCCTATGCTGAAGACACCCTAACCCCTCCTCCCTGGGCACAGATCTGAAACAACTTGATAGGTGTAAGGAATAGGGTGAATGGACTTGGACGTAAAATGTAAACTCTGTTAAAAGTACACTCATGAAAATGATTTATTGATCAAAGGGATTCAGCAGTATCCTTACAACCGGTTATTATACCACGCCAACATTAGACAACTATGCAGAAATACCATAAATTGCTGAAATGAGTAAATCAAATCAATGATGAGAGAAGAGTCAGCTTAACTAACACCAGAAAAAGGACATGGACAAAGATGTGAGTATTGTGAACCAACAGGTTGTAAGTTCAAATCCCAGACGAGGAGATGTTGAATAATAATTGCTGTATAAATGAACATGCACAATGTAACTGTGTCAAATCAGTGGCTTGATTTATTTATTTTTACACAAATGTTTTTGCAATGTTCCCATAAAACATGTCTTGAACATTAATATCTTATGTTCTGGGAACATGGCAAGCATGCTCTGTATATGTTTGGTGGGACGTTGATGGAATATTCTCCAAACCAACAGAAAACTGGACACTAGAATATTTTTTGCAATGTTCCCATTAAACGTGTCTAGAACACAAATATGTTAAGTTCTGAGAACACGGTAATGTCATCTTTCGTAAGTTCTACAGAAAGTATTCAGACCCTTGACCTTTTCCACATTTGGTTAGGTTACAGCCTTATTCGAAATTGATTACATTGATTTTCCCCCTCATCAATCTACACACAACACCACATAATGACAAAGCAAAAACAGGTTTTTAGAAATGTTTGCTCATTTAGAAAAAATAAAAATATCACATTTACATAAGTATTCAGACCTTCAACTCAGTACTTTGTTGAAGCACCTTTGGCAGCCATTACAGCCTTGAGTCTTCTTGAGTATGATGCTACAAGCTTGGCACACCTGTATTTGGGGTGTTTCTCCCATTCTTCTCTGGAGATCATCTCAAGCTATGTCAGTTTGGATGGGGAGAGCTGCTGCACAGATTTTTTCAGGTCTCTCCAGAGATGTTCGATCGGGTTCAAGTCTGGGCTCTGGCTGGGCCACTCAAGGACATTCAGAGACTTGTCCTGAAGCCACTCCTGCGCTGTCTTGGCTGTGTGCTTAGGGTCGTTGTCCTGTTGGAAGGTGAACCTTCACCCTAGTCTGAGATACTGAGCGCTCTGGAGCAGGTTTTCATCAAGGATCTCTCTGTACTTTGCTCCATTCCTCTTTGCCTCGATCCTGACTAGTGTCCCAGTCCATGCCACTGAAAAACATCCCCACAGCATGATGCTGCCATCACCATGCTACACCGTAGGGATGGCGCCAGGTTTCCTTCTGACGTTCAATCTTGGTTTCATCAGACCTGAGAATATTGTTTGTCATGGTCTGAGATTCCTTTAGGTGCCTTTTGGCAAACACCAAGCGAGTTGCCATGTGCCTTTTACTGAGGAGTAGCTTCCGTCTGGCCATTCTACCATAAAGGTCTTATTGATGGAGTGCTGCAGATATGGTTCTCCTTCTGGAAGGTTCTCCCATCTCCACAGAGGAACTCTAGAGCTCTGTCAGAGTGACCATTGGGTTATTGGTCACCTCCCTGACCAAGGCCCTTCTCCCCTGATTGCTCAGTTTGGCCAGCTCTAGGAAGAGTCAATGCTTCAATGCTGCAGACATTTTTTGGTACCCTTCCCCAGATCTGTGCCTCGACACAATCCTGTCTCTGAGCTCTACGGACAATTCCTTCAACCTCATGGCTTGGTTTTTGCTCTGACATGCACTGTCAACTCTGGGACATTATATAGACAGGTGTGTGCCTTTCCAAATCATGTCCAGTCAATTGAATTTACCACAGGTGGGCTCCAATCAAGTTGTAGAAACATCTCAAGGATGATCAATGGAAACATGATTCACCTGATCTCAATTTCGAGCCTCATAGTAAAGGGTCTGAAAACTTTTTTATTTTTAATACATTTGCAAAAAAACATCAACCTGTTTATGCTTTGTCATTATGGGTTATTGTGTGTTAATTGATAAGGATGCCTTCAGAAAGTATTCACACCCCTTGACTTTCCCCACAATTGTTGTGTTACAGCCTGAATTTAAAATGGATTTAATTGAGATTTTGTGTCACTGGCCTACACACAATATCCCATCGTATCAAAGTGTAATTATATTTTTAGAAATGTTTACAAATGAATAAAAAATGTAAAACTGAAATGTCTTAAGTCACTAAGTATTCAACCATGGCTATATGGCTAGCCTAAATAAGTTCAGGAGTAAAATGTGCTTAACAAGTCATAGAAGATGCATGGACACACTCTGTGTGCAATAATAGTGTTTAACATACATTTTTTATGATTACCTCATCAGTAGAGCAGTGAATTTCAAACACAGATTTAACCACAAAGACCAGGGATGATTTCCAATGCCTCGCAAAGATGGGCATCTATTGGTAGATGGGTAAAAAAACAAACAGGCATTGAATATCCGTTTGAGCATGGTGAGGTTACTATTTACACTTTGCATGGTGTATCAATACACCCAATCACTACAAAGATACAGGCATCCTTCGTAACTCAGTTGCTGGAGAGGAAGGAAACTGCTCAGGCCATGAGGCGAATGGTGACTTTAAAACAGTTAGAGTTTTTAATGACTGTGATGACAGAGTGAAAAGAAGAAAGCCTGTACATAATACAAATATTCCAAAAGATGCATCCTGTTTGCAACAAGAAACTAATGCAAAACTGCAAAAAATGTGGTCATGAACTTAACTTTATGTCCTGAATACAAAGCATCATGTTTGGGGCAAATCCAGCACAACACATCACTGAGTACCACTCATCACTGAGTACCACTGAGTACCATTTTTTTCAAGCATGGTGGTGGCTATTTTCATGTTATGGGTTTGCTTGTCATCGGTAAGGACTAAGAAGTGCTTTAAGGATAAAAAAGCAAAATCCTAGGCGACATTGAATATTCTTGAGTGGCCTAGTTGCAGTTTTGTCTTCGGTTTTGAATTTGAAATTCTATGGTAAGTCTTGAAAATCGCTTGTCTAGCAATGATTAACAACCAACTTGATAGAGCTTGAAGAATTAAAAAAAATAATAATATTGTACAATCCAGGTGTGCAGAGCTCTAAGAGACTTACTCAGAAAGACTCACAGCTGTATTCACTGCCAAAGGGGATTCTAACATGTTTTGATTCAGGGGTGTTAATTCACATGTCAATTAGCTATTTCTGTATTTAATTTACAATAAATACATACAAAATCTAAACATGTTTTCACTGTCATTATGGGGTATTGTGTCTAGATGGGTGAGAACAAATATATATTTAATCCATTTTGAATTCAGGCTGTAACACAATAAAATGTGGAATAAGGGGTTTGAATACTTTCTGAAGGCACTGTAAATAGAAATCATTTACGCTCAAATTGACAATCATTAAACAAAATCATAAGGATTCCTATCAGTGTCACGCCTGCTCCCGCTCTCCCACGTTGGCACTCGAGGGCGCCAGGATGCCCTGCATTACGCACACCTGCCTTCCCTCGTCACTCGCATCAGCGAATTATTGGACTCACCTGGACTCAATCACCTCTTTTATTACCTCCCCTATATCTGTCTGTTCCCCTGCTCCGTTCTGTCTGTGTATTACTCGGTTCTGACACTGTTCCTGTCCTGTTCCATGTCTGTTCCAATTAAATGTTGACTCACCGTACCTGCTTCTCTACTCCAGCGTTGGTCCTTACAATCAGCCTAATCGAGCTGTGGATTATATTTCACATTCCAGTGTTCGAACTTGCAAACAAGGCTGCATGGGATTTCTCCTAATGTGACTCCATGCAGCCAATGGCAATGTCCACTTTAGGTATTATGCCTTGATTTGCCAAAACAACCGCTCTGCGGATGCCGGCTAAAGCGGATCTGATTGCATAGATGCAACCAATGACTGTGCTGTGTAGGGCTATGGTGGCAGTTAAGGAGCAGAGGCAAAGGCTTCCCCGAAAATATTTTTTTATTAGGCCTAGTGCATTTTTTGGACTATCTTGAAATATCCTTCTCTGGTCGAGAAGGAGAGCAAGAAGATGAGGAGGATTGGGGGTCAACTTTGATAGCTTGCTGCTACTACATTTGATTTGATTAAAAACAATATTTTTCTTGACCATGATATTATATTTATCAGAGTCATTGACCACAAAAAGCCAGATTCGAGTAACTGACATTGTGGTGCTGAAACTTGATGCAGCTGTCGAGGCACAATCAATCAGAAACTGACAGCTCGTGGTGCTGAAAGTAGGCAAAATCAAGTAGCCATAATTTTATGTTAATTAGACTTTACTAAACAACAAGAGGGCTTTGTGTTGGAGACTATTTCTTCCTATTTAAAAAATAAAAGGTAGCCCTACCTGTTTGACAGACAAAATTAGGCTATAGGCTGCTATATCCATAGATTTGTCAGTAAATTCCTCTACCCACCGTGCACTCTTTAAATAGCCTACCTCTGTGCCAGTGAAGGGCTGTTAAGTTAAAACCAAACCTCAAATTGAAGGGGTACCCAAAACCTGGTTATGACATCTTTTTATGACATCTTATTTTGGTCGCAAACTGTATTTTTTAAGTATTTTTACTGACTACAATATGACGTATATTTCTGCCCAATACATGACCAATGGGTAAAACTTGAAAGTTCTGTCTCATTCTGGTCGGAAACAGAATATAATTCTGACCACTATATTATGTGCTATATTATGTAGCCTACTTGTCATAGTTAAGACCTCAGCATAACTTGGTAATGACCTTTTTATTAAAGAAAATGGCAAAAAGAACAGGCCTACCCCTCATTAGCATTAGATTTTAATAGAAACAAGCTGTAAATTTCCCAGGAAAGACGTGACTCCGAAGCATATGGGAATATCATTGTTTCGTGTCTTTGACATTCAGAGGCTGAGCTACAACCTTCCATAGCCGAGGAGACAAAAAAATGCCTTTGCTTGGAAAGTAATCTAATTCTGTCATTATCAATTGATTAAGGTATTAACTTTCTGTACAATAGAAGATGTTTAAACCCAGACAGCTTTTAAGGAAAACACTTGTGACCTGGGGTTAAGCCATGGAAGAAGAGTAAGCCTGCAGATGTTAAAGCTACATTTCTCTGTGTCAGTAGGCCTACTCTGTCTGAGGTGGATAGGCAGGCCTAACTTTTGAAAGTACCATGCTCAGATTCCCAATGATGTCTCAGATTTAATTATTTGCAAACAGTTTCGTTGCAAACAAGACACTGATTTGGAGTTGGACAAATATGTTAAGATGAACACACAGGCCTATCTCTCTATCCAGTCTTAGCTTGTAATTTCGGTCATTTGTGTGGTATTAAAAAAGACTTTGCTAATATTTAATATCGGACCTTCATACACGATGATACATTCATGCAATGCCTTTACTATGACGGAGATCTTTCCACCACTACTCTTATCCACGGTGGTCTGCGAACCTACAACCTTCTGCACCGCAGCCCTGTGTGCTTTCACAGCGCTGTCGAAATTCCTGCATTTCTGTGGATGAAGAAACGTTTATAAAATGGTGTATCTAAGACTCTGGTCTGTCCAAGAAGTGAGGGTAAACGGTAGACATGTTCTCTGCTATCCACTTTATTTTAATTGTTGTTTTCGGTATAGTCGAGGGCCACTAAGTATTCAGGGAGGATTTAGGTCGAATATATTTTGCTGAAGGGAGGGCCATCCCATTTTTATTTCAGAGAGGTATGATTTTCTCCATGTAACCCTTATTATACATAAAGTTCACTCCCTAAGCATTGATGTCATTCTTGCCTTTCCACCGGCACTGTAGACTGCCTAAATAAATCTGCACCGTTGGAAAGCTGGGATTCCCCTCTATTAAACAACAGCCATGCAATTGCAACAATGTAAAAAATATTCTAAGAATAGCCTAATTGACAAATAACTTGCTGTGCCTAGATCTCGCCTGAAACATTACTATTTGAGCCTTCTATATAAACATGCCTAGTTAGATACCTTGCTTTGAAGCAGCCTACCTTATCCATTTAAACCCTGATTCATTGAATGGGGAAATAATTGTATAAAAATAAAAAGTATTTGGTTTTAATGTTGCAATAAGTGTGGCAACCATCTTCCAGCTTTATGTTTCAGCCCAGGTCTAACTACATTGTAGCCTAAACATCAGCTGCTCGACAGGATCTTGATAAGCAGACTTGGGTATTTCAGGGTTGGATCAAAAGCCAAGTCTGAACACCCAGGAGCTCTCCAGATGGAGGTTTGACCACATGTTGACAACATGTGACTAACAGTACAGTTCGGATTTGTGGGATGTTAAGATGGTCGGCCTACATGGGTTCAGGCACAGCAGCCTTCCAGTGTTAATAATCCTTACTTTTTAATATTTAATAATGCTTACTTTTTCATATAGGCTGTAATAATAGTGAATAGGGAATAATCAGAGGTGTCTGTAGCTTAATGTCATTTGTGAATTTCGGTAAACATAGTCTAATGTCTAAAAAAGACAGCTCCTGCACTTCTTTCATCCAATGTCAAGCACTGGGCATATTTTTTTTATCATGTTTGACTTTGGATTTATTAACTACAAAAAAGTAAGACATGCTTTTAATTCTGGTGCCTCTCTGCACACACAAGCTTGTTAGCTAGATAGCTCAAAGGACATTCACATTGCTTTCATAGAAGCCGCTCCTACTAATTCAAATTCTGTGGACCCAATTCAGATGATGCATGTCATCATAAGATTCCCAGTGATTCAAGCCTCCTCCTCAACCCTCTCCCGCTCTCTCCCCACCTGCAAAACTTCAGTCGCATCTTGCGCCATAGGCTACACTTGTCTGTCCATCACACAACTTGTTAGGGCTAGGGGTTCCACTAGCGGAACCCCTTGACAACATCAGCTTGAAAAGGCAAAGCGCGAAATGTAAATATATTTTTTCGAAATATTTAACTTTCATACATTCACAAGTGCAATACACCAAATTAAAGCTTAACTTCTTGTTAATCTACCCACCGTATCGGATTTCAAAAAGGCTTTACAGCGAAAGCACACCTTATGATTATGTTAGGTCAGAGCCTAGTCACAAAAACACATACAGCCATTTTCCAGCCAAAGAGAGGAGTCACAAAAAGCAGAAATAGAGAGAAAATTAATAACTAACCTTTGATGATCTTCATCAGATGGTACTCATAGGACTTCATGTTACACAATACATGTATGTTTTGTTCGATAAAGTTCATATTTATATCCAAAAATCTCAGTTTACATTGGCACGTTATGTTCAGTAATGTTGCGCCTCGAAAACATCCGGCGAATTTGCAGATAGCCACATCAATTTACAGAAATACTCATCATAAAATTTGATAAAAGATACAAGTGTTATGCACAGAATTATAGATATACTTCTCCTTAATGCAACCGCTGTGTCAGATTTCCAAAAAGCTTTACGGAAAACGCAAATAATAATCTAAGTACAGCGCTCATACACAAAAACAAGCCATACAGATACCCGCCATGTTGTGGAGTCAGTAACAAGAGTGGAGTCGTTGTGGAGTCATTACCAAGTTATGCTGTGGAGTCAGTGTTTAGTTCACAAATCCAAACTCACGAGGCGGTGCAAGTCCAGCCGAAAGATCAGACGGAAAGTTCAAAAATGTATATTACAGTTCGTAGAAACATGTCAAACAATGTATCGAATCAATCTTTAGGATGTTTTTTAACATAAATCGTCAATAATGTTCCAACCGGAGAATTCCTTTGTCTTTAGAAATGCAATGGAACACAGGTCGCTCTCACAGGCGAATGCGTGATCAGTTCATGGCACTCTGCCAGACCTCTGGCTCAAACAGCTCTCATTTTCTCCTCCTTCACAGTAGAAGCCTCAAACAAGGTTCTAAAGACTGTTGACATCTAGTGGAAGCCTTAGGAAGTGCAATATGACCCCAAAGATATTGTATATTCGATAGGCAATGAGTTGAAAAACTACAAACCTTAGATTTCACACTTCCTGGTTTGATTTTTCTCGGGTTTTCGCCTGCCATATGAGTTCTGTTATACTCACAGACATCATTCAAACTTCAGAGTGTTTTCTATCCAGATCTACTAATAATATGCATATATTAGCTTCTGGGCCTGAGTAGCAGGCAGTTTACTCTGGGCATGCTTTTCATCCGAACATTAAAATGCTGCCCCCTATCCCAAACTGTAAAATATTATAAACAACTAGCTTGCCTGCTCTATCCGCACTGATTGGGGAAGGAATTTAACGATTTCACTGGTTATAAAATGAACAATATAAACTGATACTATGTTTGGGTTCGAACCCGTTCAGAACTTTATTTTACTGGTCGGAAGAGTGGAATGGAATAACTATAAAAATAGTGGTTCTGTTCAGAATGAAACGATTGGAAAATAATTTTGGTTACAACCCCTGGTTTGGTGTGAGTGACATTGATGAAATATTATCCTAACCCTCAGAAAACTGGACATATGAATGTTCTTTCAACGTTCCCATGAAACATGTCTACAACATTCATATATTTTATTCTGAGAACAAGGAAACCATGTACTGTGTTTGGTTGGTGTGACGTTGATGGGTTATTTATCCTAAACCCTCAGAAAACTGGACACAGGAACGTTCTTGCAATATTCCCGTGAAATGTGTTAAGAACTTTTGAATATGGCGGTCAGTGCCATTTCAGATTAGCATGGCCTTATTTCTATTACAGCACATTCGATGACTGTCATTCATATTCCATTCACCCAGTTAAATGTAACAGAGATGGGTTTTGGCTACTACATGATACTAGATTTGTACCTATACCCATCATAAGGTTGCTACAACCTAGCATATGAATGCAACATAGGTGCACACAGGTCGAGAGACAAACTTGATGTGACAGACAGTGGCAGATGGACAGACAGTGACTTTCAATAGCGCCTTGCACACTCTTGCCTGCATCTAGCTGATAGTGGCTGTAATCATTAATCCAACAGTTGCAAACGAGAGTTTCTTTTAGACAAATTACGTTATGTTTATCCCAGTTTTGCTCCGTTTACTTATGTTTAATTATCAACATAATCAGCGGAATGACTACACCCCTGATCCCGCGTAAACACAGTTCACAGTTTCATAGCAGCCATGTTGTATTCCTTCTCGCATCTACCTTATGCGCTCTCCTCTTCCCTTCGCTTGTGGACTTCAATGTTCAACACATTGGCTGTTTGTGACCAGGCTAAAAAACCTTTCCAAGCCAAACTGCTACACACAGGCTACATCGTTGTCACCATATTAGCTAAAGTAACGTCAAAGTCAGCATAGCTAATAGAACTAATGCGTTAGTAAATGCTAGCTGCATTTGCTAGATAAGTAAGTGAAACTGAAAAAAAGGACTCTCTCTCTCTCTTGCTTCTCCTTCATTTAGAAATAAATTAATTTGTTCAAAACTGTTCAACTATTTTCTTTCGCTCTCTTTGAGTCAACTACTCACCACATTTTATGCACTGCAGTGCTAGCTAGCTGTAGCTATATTAATTCTCTGATCCTTTGATTGGGTGGAAAACACTTCAGTTAATGCTGCAAGAGCTCTGATAGCTTGGAGGACGTCCTCCGGAGGTTCTCATAATTACTGTGCAAGTTTATGGAAGGGGGTGAGAACCATTAGCCTCCTAGGTTTTCTATTGAAATCACTGTACTCAGAGGAGGACGGAAGCTAGCTGTCCTCCGGCTACAAAATGGTGCTATCCTACAGAGTGCTGTTGAGGCTCAATTATTTGGTGACGTGATTATATTTGGTATTGTTTTATCTAAAAAGGATCACTTTTTAAATGTTTTAAAATGTTACTTTTTGTGAAATTCACTGAGGAGGATGGTCCTCCCCTTCCTCCTCTGATGAGTCTCCACTCGTAATCACGTTATGGGTAAGTTCTGTTTGACATTAAGGGAATGGACTCTTGGAGAAAGTCCATGCACATCACTGGAACATTCCTGTAAAAACTTTAGATAATGACCTAATGAGACTCTCAAGGGAACGTTCTCTAAAGTTGTGGGAACGTTTGTTGTTAGCTAGGTAGACAATAACATTATGACCATGGCTTTAAGAATAGCTTTGCTTTATTATATATTATACTTTTTAAATGCATTGGCCCTTTGCATGATTACCAACACACACACACACACACACACACACAAAACCATGCGCTTGCACACAGACACACACACAAACACACGCATTCACACACGCGCACGCGCACACACACACAAACATTCACATATAGCTCACACACATTTTCACAGACACACACACATGCACAAATATACATGCAGATGCTGACACACACACACACACACACACACACACACACACACACACACACACACACACACACACACAAACACACAAATATAATTTTATTTTGGTAAACAAACAAGCAAACACTTTCATGCACACAAGTTCATGTGCACTCCCACACACAGACACTCTCACTCACTCATACACACCCACACACACACACCCATACACAAATACCCCCTCCCCCTCGCAGACACATAGTCACAAACACAGTTACACACACACACACACACACACAGGGAGCAGCAGCAGAATTGAATGCGATAGGGAAGTGAAAAATGATTAACCTAGGGTCAGCTCTCAGCCTCAATCTCGGCGGCGCTCAAAGAACATCCGCGGCTGATTTAGAGTCGTCATGTTCCACAGCACACATTTGCATATATTTATTAAATTCGCATTGGAGAATAAAATATAACAGAGGGGGAGGGAAGGATGGAGGGGTGAGAGCAGAGGGGAGAAAGGGAACGAATGGGGGGGGGTATTTAAAGGAGGCGTGTTTCTGATAGATTTGCCTTTCATTCATATTCTCTCTCTCTCTCTCTCTCTCTCTCTCTCTCTCTCTCAGCTATACCTCCATCTAATTTAGTTATGTTACATTTTTAGCAGGGAAACAATATCATGATGCACCACGTATTTAATTGTAAAAGTGAAAAATGTACTGATTAGAACACTGGAGTTTTAAACATTAAGGTCCATATCAAGTTGTAATCTGTGTACCTATATATAATTTGTAACTCTCATGTGTCTGATGTGTCAAACTATGTCAGCTGAGATCTACAGGGCTGAGACCTGTCCGGAGCATCCATCTATCAGCGCTAATGTAGTAGAGGAAACCATTATTCAGACACAGCCCCAGGCCGCTATTCAATCAAAGCTAATAACCAGCCTTCCGGTAAAAAGTCTCAAACAACATTCTTCTTGTGCTGCAAGAGAGCATCTCTGATTCATTAAAACTGAAACATTAACAAAGCGCCTACCCCGCCTCTGTTTTAGTCATAGGTTTGAGGGATGGGCCTGGAGAAATGTGACCACTCAAACTCATAGACAGAGCTATGGATGCAAGGACTGAACATCCATGATATCAACATTTGAGTTTGAACCATGTTTGGTGGCTATACCGTGTAGGTCCATACTTAAAATCGTAATTGCACGTAATATAACGCTACATGTTAACTGTTCCCATCAGTTGTCATATCGAGGCAAAGTTGAGTTTTGATAACTGGACGCGTTGATACTTGTAAAAATGTCAATTCCGAAAACACTTACCTGTGCATATGTTTGTCCTGTACAACCGCGGTCATACTTTCAATAAAAAACGTTTGTCGAAAACCACCGAGCTGAGCAACACAGAAATACTAACCTAATTGGCAGAGTGAAAAGAAGGAAGCCTGTACATAATGCAAATATTCCACAACATGCATCCTGTTTGCTACAAGGCACTGAATTAATACTGCAAAAAATATGATAAAGCAGTTCACTTTTTGTCCTGTTTTGGGTCCAGTAGAACACATTCCTGAGTACCACTCCCGAATACTTTCAAGCATAGTGGTGGGTATGCATCACGTTATGGGTATGCTCGTAATCATTAAGGAGTGGGGAGTTTTCAGGATCAAAAAGAAACGGTGTGGAGCTAAGCACAGGCAAAATCCTAGACGAAAACCTGGTTCAGTTAGACACTGGGAGATGAATTCACCTTTCAGCAGGACCATAACCTCAAACACAAGGTCAAATCTACACTGGAGTTGCTTACCAAGAAGACAGTGAATGTTCCTGAGTGGCTAAGTTACAGTTTTGACAGAAATCTGCTTGAAAATCTATGGCAAGACTTGAAAATGGTTGTCTAGCAATGCTCAACAACCGATTTGACAGAGCTTGAAGAATTTTGAAAAGAATAATGGGCAAATATTGTACAAAGCTCTTAGAGACTTATCCAGAAAGACTAATTGCTGCCAACGGTGATTCTAACATGTATGGACTCAGGGGTGTGAATACTCATGTGTTTCAGATATTTATGTATTTAATTTTCAATACATTTGCAGTCATTTCTAAATGACTTTGTCATTATGGGGTATTGTGTGTAGATGGGTGAGAGAATCAATTTTGAATTCAGGCTGTGCCACAACAAAATGTGAAATAAGTCAAGGGGTATAAGTACTTTCTGAAGGCCCTGTAAGAGGACAGAGTTGAGTGTTCCTCAGCTAATAACCTGGCAGATTTAGCCCTATGCTAACCTGACCAGCTGGACATGATTATTCCCGGTAACAAATTCCTTAACAGATGTTGACGTAGTTGGACATGTCCTTACACTTTTTCATGAAAACTTTCTTAATTAACAGAATTCAAAATAGACATTTTAACTTGATGAAAAACTCTTAGTGTTGTGAGCCTGTTAATTATTGCAGTTTGTGGCAAGTTCAAATCCCCGGCGAGATATAGTTTTTTTCTTCTTCGAAATGTATAATTACACGTCTTGTGTGTTGAAAAAGAGAAGTGCAGCCAAAATTCTGAAAATGAAGATTACAAATATATTTAATGAGGAGCTTCTTGGAGCCCCTCTTGCAGACCGACACAGGCTACTGCTACAGAGGCGTAACGTGAGTGCTGCGGGAACCGTAGCGATGTTCCTCCACCTCTCAAAATGGTGCAGTAAAAAGTGTCTTACTTAACAAAATAGCTTGACACGAGGGGGCTTCAAACCAACTTTTTCTGTACCCCGCAAAGTCACAGTTAACAAGTTTAGCGGTATGCAACCTGGCATCCATTGTGATGGATGTACATGACAGCTATTTGACAAGATCATACGGCCTAACTTAAATGTTGTACTATAGACCTCCTTTATCTTTTTCTCATAGAAGCACATGGATGTGTGTGAAACAGATAAGCAAAAATCTGGGATTTTGTCATACAGTTGAAGTCGGAAGTTTACATACACCTTAGCCAAATACATTTAAACTCAGTTTTTCACAATTCCTGACATTTAGTCGTAGCAAAAATTCCCTGTCTTGGGTCAGTTAGGATCACCACTTTATTTTTGGGAATGTGAAATGTCAGAATAATAGTAGAGAGAATGATTTATTTCAGCTTTTATTTCTTTCATCACATTCCCAGTGGGTCAGAAGTTTACATAAGCTCAATTAGTATTTGGTAGCATTGCCTTTAATTTGTTTAACTTGGGTCAAATGTTTCGGGTAGCCTTCCACAAGCTTCCCACAATAGGTTGGGTGAATTTTGGCCCATTCCTACTGGTGTAACTGAGTCAGGTTTGTAGGCCTCCTTGCTCGCACAAGCTTTTTCAGTTCTGCCCACAAATGTTCTATAGGATTGAGGTCAGGGTTTTGTGATGGCCACTCCAATACCTTGACTTTGTTGTCCTTAAGCCATTTTGCCACAACTTTGGAAGTATGCTTGGGGTCATTGTCCATTTGGAAGACCCATTTGCGGCCAAGCTTTAACCTCCTGACTGATGTCTTGAGATGTTGCTTCAATATATCCACATAATTTTCATCCCTCATGATGCCATCTATTTTGTGAAGTGCACCAGTCCCTCCAACAGCAAAGCACCCCCACAACATGATGCTGCCACCCCGGTGCTTCACGGTTGGGATGGTGTTCTTCGGCTTGCAAGCCTCCTGTCACGCCCTGCTCATAGAGAGGCTTTTATTCTCTATTTTGGTTAGGCCAGTGTGTGACTAGGGTTGGGGATTCTATGTTCCCTTTTCTATGTTTTTGTATTTCTTTGTTTTTGGTCGGGTATGGTTCTCAATCAGGGACAGCTGTCTATCGTTGTCTCTGATTGAGAACCATACTTAGGTAGCTCTTGCCCACATGGGTTTTGTGGGTAGTTGCTTTCTGTTTTGTACCTCACGGAGCTGTTTCGGTTGTTCTTTTTGTTACTTTGTGTTCAGTTCTGTTTAATAAATGACGAACACGTACCACGCTGCGCTTTGGTGGTCCTCCCCTTCTTCCACTAACGGCCATTACACCTCCCCCTTTTTCCTCCAAACATAATGATGTTCATTATGGCCAAACAGTTCTATTTTTGTTTCATCAGACCAGAGGACATTTCTCCAAAAAGTACGATCTTTGTCCCCCATGTGCAGTTGCAAACCGTAGTCTGGCTTTTTTTTATGGCAGTTTTGGAGCAGTGGCTTCTTCCTTGCTGAGCGGCCTTTCAGGTTATGTCCATATAGGACTTGTTTTACTGTGGATATAGATTATTTTGTACCTGTTTCCTCCAGCATCTTATCAAGGTCCTTTGCTGTTGTTCTGGAATTTATTTGCACTTTTCGCACCAAAGTACGTTCATCTCTAGGAGACAGAACGCGTCTCCTTCCTGAGCGGTATGACGACTGCCTGATCCCATGGCATTTATACTTGTGTACTATTGTTTGTACAGATGAACGTGGTACCTTCAGGCGTTTGGAAATTGCTCCCAAGGATGAACCAGACTTGTGGAGGTCTACCATTGTTTTTCTGAGGTCTTGGCTGATTTCTTTTGATTTTCCATTGATGTTAAGCAAAGAGGCACTGAGTTTGAAGGTAGGTCTTGAAATACATCCACAGGTACACCTCCAATTGACTCAAATGATGTCAATTAGCCTATCAGAAGCTTCTAAAGCCATGACATCATTTTCTGTTTAAAGGCACAGTCAGCTTAGTGTATGTAAACTTCTGACCCACTGGAACTGTGATACAGTGAATTATAAGTGAAATAATCTGTCTGTAACCAATTATTGGAAAAATTACTTGTGTCATGCACAAAGTAGATGTCCTAACCGACTTGCCAAAACTATAGTTTGTTAGCAAGAAATTTGTGGAGTTGTTGTAAAACAAGTTTTAATGACTCTAACCTAAGTGTATGTAAACTTCAACTGTATGTGAAAATGTGCTCTTGAATTTTTTCTAACAGTAGTAGCTAGTAGCCTAGTCATGCATCATGCAATATTGGAACACAACAATTGTGACAGACCAAGTAGAACAAAAGTAAACCTTGAATTTGGAGGTTTAAAATATCCCTCTGGTGGCCAAGTTGACCTATTTTAAGAAATGCCATTGGTTGGTGAATATAAAGTCTAAGATCATTGATTGGCTGATGGAGAATTTGTTACTGGAAATAATCACTGGCCAGCTGGTCACGTTTGCATAGGGATAAATGTGTCATCTTATCTTATGGGATTCGCTGTACATGTAGCATTGTTTCACATGCAACTACGTCAACGATTTTAATTGGTTGACGCGCATCTTGAGACAGAGAAAAAGTTCAATCTTAGACTTCTTCTAATATTTGCAAGTATGGACCCAGTGATCAAAGGCTACATGTTAGCTGTTAGCTTCACATATTCTGGCAAATTTAGTTCTGTTCTAACCTCACCAGATGGCTGTGATTATATCCGGTTCAAATTCCATGTTAGCCAATTAAAATTGTTGAGGTAGGTTGGCTTGATAGAACACTTTTTCATGAGTGCATCCTTTACAGCAGTCAAATGGCACCCTCTGCTAATCAAAGTTAACAAAACACAGTCTTTTTTTTTACTAGACTTTTTACTCACAGTAGCCATGTTTCCATTAACGTTTCTGGTGATTTTTGGACAATTCGAAAGTTTGCCTAGAAAATAGATGTGACAGTAAGTTTCCATTTAACTACCTTGTGTCGATTAAAAACAGATGGACGTAATGATGTCACGCCAAAAAAATGTACTTGTCCGCAAAAAAAAACCTACAGTGTCGAATAAGAAAGAAGTGGTTGAGATTGAAGTGTTTTCATTACCCATTTAGGCTAATTGTGGATTAGGCGTAATACATTAGCGACAGCCTATCTGTTTCATGTCTCAGGTAGCCCGCGAAAGCCAGCATGGATAGAATTCTGTCATTTACTAATATTTGGCATATTCTAATCATTCTCATGTGCCAACGTATCGCCATGGAACGTGCCATGGTGAAACGTACACTCCTGTAGATCTTAAATAATTGAATGGGGAAATTGCCAGTCAACCAGAAAAGCAAGGCGCAGCATTTCAGGCGGCATTCAAGTCAAGAGAATACTTTTCCTGCAAAGAAACACTATTTTTATAGTTGACCAAAAATGACTTTGCAAGTAGTAGACATTTAACATTAAATGTGGAGTGGAACTTTATAGTTACATGATGACATTGCGTGCCCCACATACATAAAAAAAAATCGGGCAATTATCGATTATTTGAAAAATAAAAACACTGTTTCCATCATCATTTGTCGTGATAAAGTCAGACAAAAGAAAAATTCACCCCTTTCGAGCGGATAAAACTGTTGGCGATCTTTAGAAAAGTTATCACATATCTGCGTTTTCCATTACAATGACTTTGATTTGCCAAACCTGGATCAATGGAAACCCGCCTAGTGTTGCAAGCCTCGCTCCTGGTGATTTTCGCCACTTGCAAGTTTCAGCCTCCTTTCAGAGACAACCAGGTTTTTGGCTAAAATGTCCTGGTACTGGGTAAAGTTCATGATGCCATTGACCTTAACAAGGGCCTGAGGACCAGTGCAAGCAAAATAGCGCCATAACATCAAAGATCTACCACCATATTTTACAGTAGGTATGGGGTTATTTTCGGCTTATGCAGAAAATTTGGCGATAATCCCGTCACTGTTGTGGTGAGCAAAGAGCTCTATTTTCTGATCAAAGCACTGGTTCCAATCCAAGTGCCAATGTTGTTTAGCAAACTCCAGACATTTACATTTGTTGAATGACATGAAAATTGAGCTCTTTGGCCAGGCACACCAGTAGTGGGTTTGGCGTTGAAATGTGACTATTAATTCCTAACTTTGAGCTAGAAACGAATATGACATCACCATCGAAACACCAGCCTCGAAAACTGGGACTCTCACAAAGACGTGGGTGTCGGTTGTTTTGCTCTACGACAACCATAAGCTTTACGGCAATCATCTGATGTCGCCGACGCGGACGTCCTAATTCCCAACAGGTCTTCTCACAAAACGTCCTGTCAAGTCCGAACCGTTTGAGCTAGAAACTAACATGACACCAGCATCAAAAGGTAAGACTCCATGTGGGTGTTTGGTTCGCAAGCTTCTCGGGAGTCTTCTGAAGGTCACCCAGTACCGGTCAGTGAAAAGTGCAATCCTGAGTTTCTTATGTCACTCAGGTATAGGACACACTTCAAAACATACTTCCTTTTGCTAATTATTTTTGACTATCTGTTTTCCCATGTATGAATGTGTTATTCAATGAGTTTCTATGGGCTATAGTAGTAAAGAACAAATGCACATTTTCATTAAATAATTGTCAAATAAAAAGATGTATGCCTACAGGGGTCCTACAATTCTAAATCAAATAGCTAAATGATCCATGGTATGACCATCTTAAAACAATTCCATATGTTAGCTTAGTAAACATCGCCATCTAAGGGCTTAGACCTACAGGGGTTAAGTGACAAAGGAAGAAACACCCTCTCACGCAAACACACACACACACAGAGCCACACTCCAACACTCTCCTGGGCTGCATGCCAACCAGCCTGTCTCTGTGGAAGGCACTGTTGGTGATAGGTGGCATATAGGAAGCCAGGCGAGCTGTGTGTGCCACACAACACACACACACTCACACATACACACAGGCGGGCTGCGATGGCATGGGACCAGTAGTGAGCTGCCAGCTGGGCGGGCTGTGACCAGTCTCTGGGGCAAGACTGGGTGAGATACAGCTGCAACCAACCCCATACACACACACATACACACACAAGCACACACACACACAAATGCATGCACACACACACACACACACACACACACACGCACACCTATCTCTCTCTGTCGCTCGCTCTCTCTCTCTCTCACCAGTCTGGTTCTGTGCCATGTGTCTCAGCTGTGCCAGCCATGCCGGACCCCTAGGCCCAGACCCCTGTACGCCTCTTCCCCTCTCCTCTCTTACACTCCTCTCCCTCCTCCACCTCTCTCTTGTCCCCCTGTCCCCCCTTCTCCCCCCACTGGTCGCCTTTGTAAGCTAATTTGCGGGGAAATTGGTGAATTGCAGGCTCGGGCACATACACGTGCACACAAACACACACACACAGTTGGTGAATTGCGGGATGTGGCACATTGGCAGAGACACTTCAGACTCTCCAAGCGCCACTCAGCCCCTGAAAGCCCCTGAAAGGCACACACCACACAAAGAGAGGAGGGAGAGTGGGATGGAGAAAAGGTAAAGGAGAAAGGAAAGAACCCTTTTTCATCCCCCTATACACCTTTACGTTACAACGTTGGTTTTGCATGGTTTCATATTTACACCTTTACATTACAACGTTGGTTTTGCATGGTTTAATATTTACACCTTTACGTTACTATGTTAGTTTTGCATGGTTTAATATTTACACCTTTACGTTACTGCGTTGTTTTTGCATGGTTTAATATTTACACCTTTACGTTACAACGTTGGTTTTGCATGGTTTAATATTTACACCTTTACGTTACAACGTTGGTTTGCATGGTTTAATATTTACACCTTTACATTACAACGTTGGTTTTGCATGGTTTAATATTTACACCTGTACGTTACAAGGTTGGTTTTGCATGGTTTAATATTTACACCTTTACGTTACAACGTTGGTTTTGCATGGTTTAATATTTACACCTTTACATTACAACGTTGGTTTGCATGGTTTAATATTTACACCTTTACGTTACAACGTTGGTTTTGCATGGTTTAATATTTACACCTGTACGTTACAAGGTTGGTTTTGCATGGTTTAATATTTACACCTTTACGTTACAACGTTGGTTTTGCATGGTTTAATATTTACACCTTTACATTACAACGTTGGTTTGCATGGTTTCATATTTACACCTTTACATTACAACGTTGGTTTTGCATGGTTTAATATTTACACCTGTACGTTACAAGGTTGGTTTTGCATGGTTTAATATTTACACCTTTACGTTACAACGTTGGTTTTGCACGGTTTAATATTCACTTTTTTTTTTTGCTGTTCCGAAAAGTGACTGTTTTGTCTGTGCATCTACCGTTGAGTGTGTCTGCGTGTGATAGAGTGATGAGGAGAATGAGTTCCCAGGACTTAGTGATGTTTTTGATGGAGGACACCCGTTCCATCCTCCCTTCATCACCTCCTCCATCCATCCTTCCATCCCCCACCCATACGTTAGCTCCCATATTAACAGTCTGTATTAAAATCATTTCAAGGCGTTAAGGCCCTGATTTCAAATGAATAAGAGGTAATTACGGAGGACGAGAATCTGCTGGAAGGAAGGAGAGTGGCCCGACAGAGCTTTACTCCTACTGGAACAGAGGAGAGAATGAATAGAGAAAATCAGGTAGAGGTACAGATAATATGCATAGGCGTTATGTCGGTTCTCGGGTGTATTTTGGCTTTTTCAAGAAAACCTTTTTTTATTTGGCGCAACTCAGCTCCTGTACTTTGTGAAACCATGCCAAAGTAAACTATATCAGTACCTATGGATGTATTCACCTGTTTATGGTACTGTGGTACGGTGTTTAGAATAAGAACACGACTGCATTCTTCTGGTGATTCTATGGTGTCATTCTCACTCCTCCTCAATCCCAGAATCCCTCTGAACATCATCAGTCTGTTAACGCTTTGTCATCATCACAAAGTAAATGAACCTTACTGCAGTCTTGAAAACAATACTAATCAATACACAGACAAAGGGGAAGGGGTGGAGAGAGACAGGGAAAGAGGGATAGACAGAGAAAGAGAGACAGGGAAAGAGGGATAGACAGAGAAAGAGAAAGAGAGACAGAGAAAGAGGGATAGAAAGAGAAAGAGAGACAGGGAAAGAGGGATAGACAGAGAAAGAGAGCGGGAGTAATATAGAGAGGGCAAGAGGGAGAGAGAAATAATGATAGAAGGATAGAGAGAGGGAGATAGAGAAGGAGAGAGAGGGAAAGAGGGAGATAGAGAGACAACTGGAGAGAGAGGCAGAGAGAGACAGACGGATATAGAGATGGATGGATAGAGAGATGAGATGGACAAAGAGAAAAAGTGTGTGCCTGTGCATACGTGAGTACCTCATGAGTTTGTCTCTGTGTGTGTGTGTGTGACAACAGAGACATCTGTGTCTTGGTTAGCACTCTGCAGAAGTCAAACTTGTCACCAAAGCAGAGTCAAAGGGGGACAGTCAACATGAAACGCACGTGGGGGGGTATTTAAAGGAGACGTGTTTCTGATAGATTTGCCTTTTATTCACATTAATTTACTCTCTCTCTCTCTCTCTCTGTGTAAACCTAGTCATCCCCCCCAAGTCTCATTCCATTGTCTGGCACCTCTTATCCAAGCCTTTGCATAGAGGGGGAAGGAGGGATGGAAGGAGGATGGAAAGAATGGAGGGAGGGGTGTGGAGAGTGGTAGTGGGTGATGAGAGGTAGAGCGGGAGGGAAGAAGGGATGAAGGAAGGTGCGGTGAAAAGTAGTAGAGGGTGATGACACTCTTCTCAACACCATGCAGGCCCTCAATCAGCCCTAACACAGGGACCCGCTAATTAGAGAGAGGGTGGTGTGGGTGGGTATGTGTGTGGGAGTGTGTGTGTGTGTTTTCTGTCATTCAGGGGATACCCTTTGCCATGTTGAGGTTGAAGACGAGACAGGTGATGTTGGTTTTTAACCTTTCTAGGGCAGGTGTTCCGCTAGCGGAACAACATTCCGCTGAAAAGGCAAAACGCGAAATTCGAAAATATTTTGGGGAAATATGTAACTTTCACACATTAACAAGTCCAATACAACAAATGAAAGATAAACTTCTTGTTCATCTACCCATCGTGTCCGATTTCAAAAATGCTTTACAGCGAAAGCACAACATATGATTGTGTTAGATCACCGCCAAGTCAAAACAACACAGCCATTTTTCCAGCCAAAGATAGGAGTCACAAAAAGCAGAAATATAGATCAAATGAATCACTAACCTTTGATGATCTTCGTCAGATGACACTTATAGGACATCATGTTACACAATGCATGTATGTTTTGTTCGATAATGTGGATATTTATATCCAAAAATCTCAGTTTACATTGGCGCGTTACGTGCAGTAATGTTTTGATTCCAAAACATCCAGTGATTTTGCAGAAATACTCATAATAAACATTGATAAAAGATACAAGTGTTATTCACAGAATTAAAGATAGACTTCTCCTTAATGCAACCGCTGTGTCAGATTTCAAAAAAACTTTATGGAAAAAGCATAATCTGAGAACGGAGCTCAGAGTCAGCCAGAGAAATATCCTCCATGTTGGAGTCAACAGAAGTTAGAAATAACACTATAAATATTCATTTACCTTTGATTATCTTCATCAGAAGGCCCTCCCAGGAATCATAGTTCGACAATAAATGACTGATTTGTTCCATAAAGTTCCATAAGGTCCATCATATATGTCCAAGTAGCCACTTGTTGTTAGCGTGTTCAGCCCAGTAATCCATCTTCATGAGGCACGAGCACTTCGTCAAGACAAAAACTCAAAAAGTTCCGTTACAGAAACAAATCAAACGATGTATGGAATCAATCTTTAGGATGTTCTTAACATAAAACATCAATAATGTTCCAACCGGACAATTCCTATGTCTGAAGAAAAGCACTGGAA
Source organism: Oncorhynchus kisutch (assembly GCF_002021735.2). Lineage (NCBI taxonomy): Eukaryota > Metazoa > Chordata > Actinopteri > Salmoniformes > Salmonidae > Oncorhynchus > Oncorhynchus kisutch. The sequence goes on from NC_034196.2 coordinate 8,025,973, forward strand.
TGAGAGCTAACTCTGTCAGGAGCGCGCGTCACGAGCCTGAGACACTCTGCCAGACCACTGACTCAAACAGGTCTCATGCATGAGCCCCTCCTTTATAGTAGAATCCTCAAACCAGTTTCTAAAGACGGTTGACATCTAGTGGAAGCCGTAAGGAAGTGCAACTTGACTCCATATACACTGTGTATTCGGTAGGCCAAGCTTTGAAAAACCTCAGATATCCCACTTCCTGGTTGGATTTTTCTCAGGTTTTCGCCTGCCATATGAGTTCTGTCATACTCACAGACATCATTCAAACAGTTTTAAAAACTTCAGAGGGTTTTCTATCCAATACTAATATGCATATATTAGCATCTGGGACAGAGTAGGGGGCAGTTCACTCTGGGCACGCTATTCATCCAAAAATGAAAATGCTGCCCCCTATCCCAAAAAGGTTTAACAAAGTATGGAACTGTAGTAACTGCAAATGTATTGTTCTAGACATAGTGCCCTTAGTCATTAGTGTCCTTAGTGCCCTTAGTGCCCTTAGTCTAGACCTGCTCTCCTTCTCCCATGTACGTGCATTGGTGAAGGACAAAAAAAAGCTGAACATGTACTGTAGCATCGCTGACATAGTTGTCTTATTCCAATGCTACACTCCTTGATTTAAAGAAGCTGTGTTGTGTTTTCATTTAGCCCCAAGGACCTCACCTCGCGTTTAAAAAAAGGGGGGATAGAATTGGCTACATGAATAGATATTTATGTGTAAATACTCCACGTTACATGTGTGTCTGGGTCGAAAGAATAGTTCTAGGATCCCACGGCAAACAAAACCACAGAGACGGGTAAGTACAATCAAAAGGCTCTTGATTACAGATTCCTGAATGACAAATTGACAATATCCTAAAGGGTAGGAAGCATGAGTTTGAGAAGATCTGCAGAGAATAATGTGAAAACTCCCCAAATACAGGCTCAATTGCGGTCTAATGCACTGCATCTTGTTAGCTGGCTAGCTAGCTTTCTGGATACGAGAGGTATTTGCAGTTAACATTCTTTTGATAACTGGTACGATGAGAAAAAAAGAAGGAACCTGCACACTGCTCTTGCTAGTATCACTGTTCTTTAATAAGGCCTCAAGCCGATACGTAAAGCAGTGGTACTAAAATTAATAAAACAGAAAGTTTACCTTGACTTGGAAGTTTTGCAGTGTTTGATAACTTTGGCATGTTAGTTAACATAAATAGCATGCCTCTCTGTTTGAGTCAGGTTGTTGAGAAGGCTAACATAGTTGCATTAGCTAGTTACGGTAAGTAAGTGGGGTGAAAAATACAGCAAAATATAACTCTCTCTGCTGCTTCTCCTTAATTTTTGAAGAAACTAATTTGTTCAACTATTGTCTTTCTTTTAGTCAACTACTCACCACATTTTATGCAATGCAGTACTAGCTGTCTAGCTGTAGATTCATTATCTGATCCTTTGATTGGATGAACAACATGTCAGTTCATGCTGCATCAGCTCTGATAGGTTGGAGAACGTCCTCTGGAAGACGTCAGAATTACTGTGTAGGTCTATGGAAGGGGGTGAGAACCATGAGCCTCCTAGGTTTTGTATTGAAGTCAATGTTCACAGAGGAGGATGGAAATTAGCTGTCCTCCGGCTACACCATGGTGCTACCCTACAGAGTGCTGTTGAGGCTACATTATTAAGTATAATTTTCTCCCTCTCTCTTTCTTTCTCTCGCTCTCTCTGCTCCCTCACTTCAATCATAGCGACAAAAATCTTTTCATTTTCAATGTGTGTGCGTGAATTTATGTCGGGGAGGTGAAATCCATGTTGATAAATCATGTGGTCAATGTCTCAGGCCTGTGTTTATCTCCCTCTGTCGGGGGAGTGTGAGGGGCTGAGATACCGCTCAAACACACACTGGTCCCTGGTACCTGAGATGCCTCAGTATTCCTAACACCGTTTTTCCTTCCCCATCTTCTCATTCTCTCATTCTCTCATTCTCTCATTCCCTCCCTCCCTCCCTCCCTCCCTCCCTCCCTCCCTCCCTCCCTCCCTCCCTCCCTCCCTCCCTCTGACAGTCTCTCCCTTACTCCCTCTTCAATCTCTTAGTGAAATGTGCTGATTACCACTACAGCTGACTAATGGACATTAGGGTGGGACACAAACACACAAATTCCCACTCACATGCAGCCTTTCACACAGATAATGAAACGTTTCAGTATGTGTTTATTTGTCCTTCTGCTAGGTTTCACACATTATGTAGAGTGTGTGCATTTACATGTGTGTGTTGACACGTGATCATGAGTGTGTGCTTCAACGCTACTGGTGACAGTTGGGAGTGCCACCGCATGACATTGTGGCCTCATTGAAAAGAGTGTGCATATGCGTGCGTGTGTGTCACTGACTGAATGGGCCGGTGGGTAAGGAGACAGATTGTGTTTTAACAGCCATCACTGTCATCTAAAACACCTGTCCTCTTCCCATTTCCTTTGAAAAGACTGCCTCTGCTTTGTCTCTCTTTCAAGACCAAGAGAGAGAGGGAGAGAGAGAGAGAGAAGTTGAGGGGGGGGGGAGTGGGAGAGAGAAGGTAAGAAGAGAGAGAAACTGACTGTCTGACAGACGAAGGTGTTTGAGGGAGAATAGATAGAAAATGCAAATAGAGGTTAAGGGAAGAGAGAGGTAGGAGAGGAGAGAAAGATTGATAGATAAAAAAAGGAGCCAGACAAGCTCCACACACACTCTCCTCTCCTCTTCTCTTCTTCCTGTCTCTCTCCTTTCCTTGTCTCTTACCTTCCTGTCTCCTCTATATCCTTCCTCTATCGTCCCTGCTCCTCTATCCCCATCTCTTTCCTCTCTCCCTCACCCACCCTCTCTTCTCCCTCTCTTTCCCCTTTCTTCCTCTCTCCCTCCTCCCCCTCATCTCTCCTCTCCTCCCTCTCAACCTCCCCTCTCTCCCTGCCTCTCATCCCTCCTCCCTCCCCCTCTCTACCATGTTGGGTGTTATCAGTCAGAGCAGAGATAAGGCTGTTATCTCAGTGTGCCAGGGCTTTGACACCACGCTCTAATGCATATTAACGTCACTCATCTTCTCATCAATTCACACAAATTAAGAATTTGGTGAGGGGTTAACAGTCAGTCATTGGTTGGATTCAAACTGACAACACACAGAACATCTGCTACCAAAAGGTGGATGCTTAGATTATTTTCTTCTTCCAAAAGACAGGTCTGCAAATCACATGTACAGTGCCGTCAAAAAGTATTCGCACCCCTTCACTTGTGTTGCAAAGTGGGATTCAAATGAATTTGTTAAAGTTTTTTGTCAATGATCCTCACAAAATGCTGTAATGTCAAAGTGGAATGAAAATTCTAACATTTGTTAAATAAGAAATGTGTACAACAAAACACAAATACATCTTGATTAGATAAGTATTAAACCCCCTGAGTCAATACACGTTAGAATCATCTTTGGCAGTGATTATAGATGTGAGTTTTTCTGGGTAAGTCTCTAAGAGCTTTGCATACCTGGATAGTACAATATTTACACATTGTTATTTTTTTCATTTGTCAAGCTCTGGTTTTCGATCATTGCTAGACAACCATTTAAGTCTTGCTATAGATTGTCAAGTTAAACTCTAACTAGGCCACTCAATGTTCAGTGTTGTCTTGGTAAGCAATTCCAGTGTATATTTGAATTGAAGGACAATTGCCCTGTCTTTGTGCTTGTCTCCCCCTCCAGGTGTCGCCCATCTTCCCCATTATCCCCAGTGTATTTATACCTGTCTTCTCTGATTGTCTGTTGCCAGTTCACCTTGTCTCGTCAAGTCTACCTGCAGTTTCCCGTACTCCTGTTTTTTCTCTAGGCCCTGTTTTCTAGTTTTCCCAGTTTTGACCATTCTGCCTGCCCTGACCCCTGCCATTCTGTACCTTGTGACACTGCCCTGGATTACTGACCTCTGCCTGCCCTGAGCCTGCCTACCGTTCTGTAACTTTCGGACTCTGCTCTGGATTTACTGACCTCTCTCCTCGCAGGAGAGCAGAGATGGGTGATAACAGGAGAACTTTAATATACACCCCGGCCCAAAGGCACAGGCATGGCAACACAAAGCACAACCACGGTTTTCCACTAGGATTTTGCCTCTGCTTTGTTCTGTTCCATTTCTTTTTATAAAAAAAAAACTCCCTAGTCCTTGCCGATGACAAACATACCCCTAACATGGCGCACGCCACCACGCATTGGCTTCATGGTGAAAACCCTGAGTGGTTCCCTTCCTCTCTGGCAGTTTAGTTAGGAAGGATGTCTGTATCTTTCTAGTGACTGGGTGTATTGATACGCCATCCAACGTGTAATTAATAACTTCCCCATGCTCAAAGTAATATTAAATGTCAGCTTCTTTTTTTTTTACACATCTAAACCTCTGTGGTCTTTGTGGTTGAATATGTGTTTGAAATGCACTGCTCAACTGAGGGACCTTACAGATAATTGTATGTGTGGGGTACAGAGATGAGGTAGTCATTACAAAATCATGTTAAACACTATTGTTGCACAAGAAGTTCATTCAACATATGTGACTTCTTCAGATTTGTACTCCTGAACTTATCTAGGCTTGCCATGATGAAGGGGTTGAATATTTATTGACTCAAGACATTTCAGCTTTAAATGTTTTATTAATTAGTAAAAATGTCCAAAAACTTTTCCACTTTGACATTATGGGGTATTGTGTGGAGGCCAGTGACACAAAATCTCTATTTAATCCATTTTTTATTAATGTGGTCAACAAAATGTGGAAAAAGTCAAGGGGTGTGAATACTTTCTGAAGACACTGTAGTTGTCAGATTTGTACAGTAGTTTTTTTTCTGGTGTTTCTCACAAAATTGTAGGTTTATATGGAACGCTGTTTGGGTCTTATCGTGTCAAAAAAGATACACGTCAAATAACATTATTTGACTTGTCAAATAAGCTTGTTGACCAATCAGGACCTGAATATGACTGCACGTCACATAAGAATTTATTAGTTATTACACATTGATTACACTATCTCTTGTATTTCATATGTCACAACGATTCATCGATACGTATGCTATGATGGATTGATGGCAGCATTCGCGTGAAACTGAAAGCGCGAACCACTGCTTTTAATCAGGGCAAGGTGGCTAGCTTCACAACACATAACCTGGTCCTGTCGAGCATCACTAGCCAGATGAAGCTAGCTGGCTGCTTATAACGTTAGCTTTGGGCAACAGGGTTAATTAAGTAACTGGCTAGCTATTTATTTTCATAAACTGAAGTTCAATTCCAATAGGCGAACAACAAGTGGATTCCTAGTTAATACTTACTCACAAGGATTCCTAAATCATTGCTAAGAATAATGTAAATGACTGCAGTTTCTACTGGTCATTGTTTTCAGGCTGATTATATTGGTGCTAGCTAGGTACCAAGCTAAAGCTAACTAGCTGCCCCAGAAGTTGCTGTCGAGCAAATAATGCCTTATTACCAAGGCGGTATTGTAAACACATCGTTCACGGCTGGTGTGTGCTTGTTTGCAGACTGATTAAACAACCTACTGTTACACTGTAACTATGGTTATGGAACTGATTAAACAACCTACAGTTACACTGTAACTATGGTTACGGAACTGATTAAACAACCTACTCTTACTCTGTAAGTATGGTTGAAAGTATGTGTACTTGAAAGTATGTGTACCTGGAGTCCATGTTAGGTGTGTATGTGTGGGGTCCATGTTGGGGGTGTGTGTGTGTGGGGTCCATGTTGGGTGTGTGTGTGTGGGGGGTCCATGTTGGGTGTGTGTGGGGGAGGTCCATGTTGGGGGTGTGTGTGCCTGGTGTCCATGTTGGGGGTGTGTGTGGGGTCCATGTTGAGTGTGTGTGTGTGGGGGGGGGGGGGGGGGGGGGGGGGGGTCCATGTTGGGTGTGTGTGTGGGGGGTCCATGTTGGGTGTGTGTGTGAGGGGTCCATGTTGGAGGTGTGTGTGTGTGGGGTCCATGTTGGGTGTGTGTGTGTGTGTGTGTGTGGGGTCCATGTTGGGTGTGTGTGTGTGTGGGGTCCATGTTGGGGGTGTGTGTGTGTGTGGGGTCCATGTTGGGTGTGTGTGTGTGTGTGTGGGGTCCATGTTGGGTGTGTGTGTGTGTGTGGGGGGGGTCCATGTTGGGTGTGTGTGTGTGTGGGGTCCATGTTGGGTGTGTGTATGGGGGGTCCATGTTGGGGGTGTGTGTGCCTGGTGTCCATGTCGGGGGTGTGTGTGTGTGTGTGGGGTCTATGTTGGGTGTGTGTGTGTGTGGGGTCCATGTTGGGTGTGTGTGTGGGGTCCATGTTGGGGGTGTGTGTGGGGGGTCCATGTTGGGCGTGTGTGTGTGTGGGGGGTCCATGTTGGGTGTGTGTGTGTGTGTGTGTGTGTGTGTGTGTGTGTGTGGGTTCCATGTTGGGTGTGTGTGTGTGGGGTCCATGTTGGGGGTGTGTGTGTGTGTGGGGTCCATGTTGGGCGTGTGTGTGTGTGGGGGGTCCATGTTGGGTGTGTGTGTGTGTGTGTGTGGGGTCCATGTTGGGTGTGTGTGTGGGGGGTCCATGTTGGATGTGTGTGCCTGGGGTCCATTTTGTGTGTGTGTGGGGTCCATGTTGGGTGTGTGTGCCTGGGGTCCGTGTTGGGTGTGTGTGCCTGGGGTCCGTGTTGTGTGTGTGTGTGGGGGGGGGGGGGTCCCCATGTTGGGTGTGTGTGTGTGTGTGTGTGTGGGGTCCATGTTGGGTGTGTGTGTGGGGGGTCCATGTTGGGTGTGTTTGCCTGGGGTCCGTGTTGGGTGTGTGTGCCTGGGGTCCGTGTTGGGTGTGTGTGCCAGGGGTCCGTGTTGTGTGTGTGTGTGTGTGTGTGTGTGTGTGTGGGGTCCATGTTGGGTGTGTGTGTGGGGGGTCCGTGTTGGGTGTGTGTGTGTGTGTGTGTGTGTGTGGGGTCCATGTTGGGTGTGTGTGTGGGGGGTCCATGTTGGATGTGTGTGCCTGGGGTCCATTTTGTGTGTGTGTGGGGTCCATGTTGGGCGTGTGTGTGTGTGGGGGGGTCCATGTTGGGTGTGTGTGTGTGTGTGTGTGTGTGTGTGTGGGGTCCATGTTGGGTGTGTGTGTGGGGGGTCCATGTTGGATGTGTGTGCCTGGGGTCCATTTTGTGTGTGTGTGCCTGGGTCCATGTTGGGTGTGTGTGCCTGGGGTCCGTGTTGGGTGTGTGTGCCTGGGGTCCGTGTTGGGTGTGTGTGCCTGGGGTCCGTGTTGTGTGTGTGTGTGTGTGTGGGGTCCATGTTGGGTGTGTGTGTGGGGGGTCCATGTTGGGTGTGTGTGTGTGTGTGTGTGTGTGGGGTCCATGTTGGGTGTGTGTGTGGGGGGTCCGTGTTGGGTGTGTGTGCCTGGGGACAGTGGGTTCGCTTACCAGAGATCTAGGGGGACAGCAAAGGTGTGACTCCATGTTTGGGTCAGTAAAAGCGGGTTGTTGATGTTTAGTTGGTGAAAAACAAGGGCAGGACAAATGAAAGATACAAAATCATGAGCTCCCTTTTCAGGAGATCACACTCCTTTAGCTGATTAGCTTGGTAATCACTCCCACCTGTGCAAACCACAGAACCTCTGACTAACTGTGGCCTACCTTACTTACCTATTTACTGCATAACAGTATGCATAATGCTTATTACATTATTCTACTGCTCTCCTTCTCTAAAATCTAGACCTCAAGATCTACAGCATTGCTGATTTTCATATTCCCCCGTTCCTGGGACTGATTCAGACCTGGGACAGCAGATGAGTGGACTCTATGGCCAATTAGTGGCAATTAACTACCAGACAGAAAAAACCTGCAGCATTAGTGCAGACTTAGTGTTCAATTGGTTTGACTGGACTTCCATAATGATTCACCCTCACACACTAACACCATGTATGAACACTTCATTCATCGTTTTCTTATTTGACATTTTTTGCAACATATTTTATGCTGTTTCGCATTTAAGCTGAGGTCCATGATGGATGCTTCTCATTTCTGAACACCTCAACCTCATTTGGCAAGGTCAAGTCCAAAGCACAGACCCAATGAACCAGAGGTGAGACCACCTCTTCCTCATCCTTTCTATTCCTCCTCTACCCCTCTCTCTTTCTCCCTCCCTCTCTCCCTCCCTCCCTCTCTCTCTCTCTCTCTCTCTCTCTCTCTCTCTCTCCCCTGCCCCCTCTCCTTCCCTCCCTATCTTTCTGTGGCTGGTTCATGGGTCAGCAGGCGACAGGGCCTGAGCGGGGAGATAAGAGGGGACAGAATAGCATTACTACACCCAGCCCTCAGTGGTTTGACACTGGGATGACGGACAGACAGGAGGCTGGATGGGGGCTGGAGGGATGGAGGAAAAGGGGGCTGGAGGGGGTACTAATCTGCCTTCGTTTGAAACTCATAATACAGCATCGATAATCATCTTTACACACTCACACACACACGCACACAGTACATTGCCCCCTACACACACACCACACACACACACATACATACAGCCTCCTCCTCCCCTCCACCCCCATGTGGATATCAGGCCAGTGCAGAGAGGCTCAGCCCGCTGATAGCAGCTCCTCTGGGGGTTAGGGGTGGTGAGGAGAGCCCTGGGAGAGACAGACATGGAGAGAAGCTTACCCTGCCTGTCCACCCTGATACAGAGGGCAGGGGTTACACAGGGCACGGGGGGGGGGCGCTGGGGGATTGGGCGGGGGGTAAGGGGGACTGGGGGAGATTTGTAAAGGGTTACTGGCTGGGTACTGAAGGGGTTGGGGACATGCTGTCGGAGTCCATACAGCCAATGGACGTTTCAGTGCATCGCACAGACAGGAATAAACATCTCTCCAGTAAGAAGAAGGGCGGGGGTGTATGTTTCATGATTAACGACATGGTGTAATTGTAACAACATACAAGAACTCAAGTCCTTTTGTTCACCTGACCTAGAATTCCTCCCAATCAAATGCTGACCGTATTATCTCCCGCCCTCCTTTAAGCAAATCCGACCACGACGTCATCTTGTTGCTCCCCTCCTATAGGCAGGAACTTAAACAGGACGCGCCAATGCTTAGGTTTATCCAAAGCTGGTCTGACCAATCAGATTCCACGCTTCAAGAATGCTTCGATCACGTGGACTGGGATATGTTCCGGGTAGCCTCAGAGAATAACATTGACGTATGTACTGACTCAGTGAGAGAGTTTATAAGGAAGTGTATAGGAGATGTTGTACCCACTGTGACTATTAAAACCTTCCCTAACCAGAAATTGTGGGTTGATGGCAGCATTAGTGCAAAACTGAAAGCATGTAGCACCGCATTTAATAATGGCAAGATGACTGGAAACATGGCTGAATACAAACAGTGTAGTTATTCCCTCCGTAAGGTAATCAAACAAGCAAAGCGTCAGTATAGAGACAAAGTGGAGTCTCAATTCAACGGGTCAAACACAAGACGTATGTGGCAGGGTCTACAGACAATCATGGACTACAAAAATAAAACCAGCCCTGTCTCGGACATCGACGTCTTGCTTCCAGACAAATTAAACAACTTCTTTGCATGCTTTGAGGACAATGCAGTGCCACCAACGCGGCACACTACCAAAGACTGTGGGCTCTCCTTCTCCGTGGCTGATGTGAGTAAAACATTTAAACATGTTAACCCTCGCAAGCCAGACGACATCCCTAGCCGCGTCCTCAGAGTATGCGCAGACCAGCTGGCTGGTTTGTTTATGGACATATTCAATCAATCCCCATCCCAGTCTGCTGTCCACACATGCTTCAAGATGGCCACCATTGTTCATGTTCCCAAGAAAGCTAAGGTAGCTGAACTAAATTACTATCGCCCCGTAGCACTCACTGTCATCATAAAGTGCTTTAAGAGACTAGTTAAGGATCATATCACCACCACCCTACCTGTCAGCCTAGACCCACTTCAATTTGCTTACCGCCCCAATAGGTCCACAGACGATGCAATCGCCATCACACTGCCCTAACCCATCTGGACAAGAGGAATACCTATGTAAGAATGCTGTTCATTGACTACAGCTCAGCATTCAACACCATAATACCCTCCAAACTCATCATTAAGCTTGAGACCCTTGGTCTTGACCCCACCCTGTGCAACTGGGTCCTGGACTTCCTGATGGGCCGCCCCAAGTGGTGACGGCAGGAAACTCCACTGCTGCTGATCCTCAACACTGGGGTCCCACAATGGCGCGTTCTCACCCCCCTCCTGTACTCCCTGTTCACCCACAACTGCGTGGCCATGCACGCCTCCAACTCAATCGTCAAGTTTGCAGAAGACACAACAGTGGTAGGCTTGATTGCCAACAATGACGAGACAGCCTACAGAGAGAAGGTGAGGGCTCTCGGAGTGTGGTGTCAGGAAAATAACCTCTTACTCAATGTCAGCAAAACAAAAGAGATGATCGTGTACTTCAGGAAACAGCAAAGGGAGCACCCCCTATCCACATCAATGGGACAGCAGTGGAGAAGGTGGACATTTTTAAGTTCCACGGTGTACATATCACTGACAAACTGAAATGGTCCACGCACATAGACAGTGTGGTGAAGAAGGCGCAACAGTGCCTCTTTAATCCTGTTGCCCAAATTTGGCTTGTCACCAAAATCCCTCACTAACTATATTATCCTGTCGGGCTGTATCACTGCCTGTATGGCAACTGCACCGCCCACAACCACAGAAGAGGGTGGTGCGGTCTGCACAACGCATCCCCGGGAGCAAACTACCTGCCCTCCAGGACATCTATAACACCCGATGTCACAGGAAGGCCATAAAGATCATCAAGGACAATAATCACCCAAGCCACTGCCTGTTCACCCCGCTTCCATCCAGAAGGCGCGGTCAGTACAGGTGCATCAAAGCTGGGACTAAGAGAGTGAAAAACAGCTTCTATCTCAAGGCCATCAGATTGTTAAACAGCCACCACTAGCACAGAGAGGCCTGTTACGGGGAGTGGAACAGGGGAACCCAAGAGCAGACTCAGACGAGGAAACTGGGATAAAGTAACCAAGGTATTTATTGAAACACAGGGGGAAGATGGAGTGCAGGCCAGGGAAACTCGGGAGGGTGGCAGGGAACCAGGTGCGGCGGCTGAGGCTGGGGCAGGGTAAGGGTCGGAGGAGTCGGAGGAACTGCAGCGGATAGAAAAAACGTGTCAGACAAGGAAAACAGGAACAGTAACAAACGGCTAGAAGCGTGGACTGACTGAGCAGAGATTACAATGTGGAAGTGGCAGGGCTGAGTATTTGTAGAGGTCTTGATTATGGAACAGGTTGTAGCTGGTGGGGATCTGCTCTGACTCCAGCACACACACACACACACACACACAGACAGACAGACAGACAGACAGACAGACAGACAGAGAGACAGACAGACAGAGAGACAGAGAGAGAGAGAGAGCGAGCAGTGGAGTGTGTTGCAGATGTGACCCTGCCTACCTACAGACATGATATCATTGGAACACTAGTCACTTTAAGAATGTTTACATTACTCATCTAATATGTATAAACTGTATACTCTATTCTTCACTATCTAGTGCAGCGTAGCCGCTCTGTCACTGCTCATCCATATATGTTATACTTATATATTCTTATCACATTCCTTTACTAGATTGTGTGTGTTAGGTTTTGTTGTGGAATTGTTAGATATTAGCTGTTAGATACTGCTGGACTGTCAGATCTAGAGAAGAAGCATTTCGCTACACTCGCAATAGCATCTGCTGACCAATAACATTTGATTTGATTTGGTCTGGGTGTGTTGTTTTTTTTCCTGGTATGGGGTGTTTTGGCGTGTTACGGTGAGGGCGGTTGTAGTTTTAATTGCAGATGGACATTACAATAAATGAAAAGTGATTTCTGTGCAGAAGTGAAGTTCTAATTGAAATTGAGGTTTGGGCCATTGATACAATTTCTGTTTTTAAGCAACCATAATAGAAAATCAACCAATTATGGAGACACTTTCATTCTCAACCCAATCTCAATTTACACTCCTGCTGTTAGGTAATGTGTGTGTGTGTGAAGCTATCACTGTGTTTAGAGAGAAACGCGGTGTGTGAGCTTGTGTGTGTGAGCTCTTCCTCAAACCAACTCGCCTTCGAGAATCACGTTTTTTTCTCTCTTACTGCCGGCTCCTTCTTACCATGGCAGAAACCCTTTATTTCATTTTCACTTAACTCTCCTGGTCCCTCCCCTGACCAATCTCTCCATCACTCTCCCTTCCTCTCCTCCTGCCTCCTTCTCTCCTCTCTCCCTCCCTCCTTGTCTTATCCTCTTCCACCTCTCTCATTCCTTTTCCCCCTACCTTCTTCCTCCCCACTCGTCTCCCCTTTTTATCCCACCTTCCCCCTCTCCTTCCCCCATTACCTCTTCCCTTCCTCCCCCTGCCTCCTCCCCCCCTACTCTCCATCTCAGCTCCTGCCTTCTTATCGCAGCACCGCCTTTCTCAGTAATTATTATTACGTGCGGCAGAGATAATTTGAAAGCTGTGAGGAGAAAGAGGGAAGAAAAGAGAGGGATGAAAGAAAGAGTGGTGGAGGCTTCCTGGGCTGTGCAGCTCTTATCTGACCTTGGCCAGAACAACTTATTGTTAGGCAAATCTCATGTGTGGGAAAAAATGGAGCGAGAGAGGGAGAGGCACGTTGGGATAGCGGCAGGGAAACTGGGTGTTTTATGGAGCGATAGCAGAGACAGCGAGAGAAAGAGAGGGATAGAGGCATAAAAGAGAACGGAGGGGTGAAACCAGTCAGACAGAGAGCGAGGGAGGGAGGGAGGGAGCGAGGCGGGAGAGGACCAGGAAGAAAATAAGTGTGGGGGGGGGGGGTGTATATTTTTTTAACAGCATACTGGAGTAGACACTCTTTGCAGTGTGTCAATAAATCCCAGTGTTGAAGAGGGGTAATATAAAATCAATTCACACTGTCTGGGGAAAGGAGCGTGCTCAAATTCATCAATGCAACATTTGTCATTTTCTCCCTTCTGTGTGTGTGTGTTTGGTTTTGCTATTCTTGTGGGGACCAGAAGTCCTCACAAGGTTTGTAAAGCAAGGAAAATTCGGACAAGTGGGGACATTTTGCTGGTCCCCACAAGGAAAAAGGCTATTTTAGCATACGAGTTAGGATTTTGATCAGGAATCTTTTTAATTGAACCCTTATTTTACCAGGTGAATTCACTGAGAACACATTCTCATGTACAGCAACAACCTGGGGAATAGTTACAGGGGAGAGGATGAATGAGCCAATTAGAAGCTGGGGATGATTAGGTGGCCATGATGGCATGAGGGCCAGATTGGGAATTTAGCCAGGACATCAGGGTTAACACCCCTACTCTTACAATAAGTGCCATGGGATCTTTAGTGACCACAGAGAGTCGGGACACCCGTTTAACGTCCCGTCCGAAAGACAGCACCCTACACAGGCCATTCACTGTCCTGGGGCATAGCCCTCCAACACCACTTCCAGCAGCATCTGGTCTCCTGTGCAATAACTGACCAGGACCAACCCTGCTTAGGTTCAGAGGCAATGCAGCATTGGGATGCAGGGTGGTAGGCTGCTGGCTGAATCAATTGTTTGGTCCCCACAAGGATAGTAAAACAACAGTAAAATAGAAATATAGCTACATTCAAGTATTTTCTTTCAGTCACTGATCCGGAGAAAGTTATCCGTGATTTGATTTATTCCTCACGCTTAGATTACTGTAACTCTTTGTCCACGTCTCAGTCAGAAATCACTCCATTGTCTATAGTTAGTTCAAAATGCTGCGTCTCGGCTTTTAACAGGCACCAGGAAAGGTGAACATATCACACCTATTTTAGCTTCTCTACACTAGATACCAGTCACTTAATCACGTGTAAGGCTAGCCTTGGTTTAGTCCATTCCTATATGTCGGATATTTTATCTCCCTACGAGCTGGGCCGCAGCCTGCGATCCTCTGGAAGGGCACTGTTGAACATTCCAAAGTCTAGGATGAAAACGACAGGAGACCAGGCATTTGCCATTACCGCCATTCGACTCTGGAATGGTCTGCCAGAGGCGATCAGGCTTGGAAATTCACTACTTTTTAAAATCCCTGCTGATGACACACTTACAAAGATGCTTCCAATGTACAGTATGATTTCAATGTATGATTTTAATTAGCTATCTGTTCTCATTCTCCTTCCTCCTCTCTTTGTTTTTTTGAGTTAGTACTTATTTTATGGTGTGATGCACTTTGTTGCCTGGATTGAAAGCGTTATATAAGTAAAGTTAGTATTATTAATATGAATATTATTATTAGTGTTATTCAATACAGCCCACAACTGTAATAAATAGGACACGTCCTTCAAAAAGTCTCTCTCCCTCTGTCTCCCTATTTCTCTCACTCTTTTTTTTCTCTCTCTCTCTCTCTCTCTCTCTCTCTCTCTCTCTCTCTCTCTCTCTCTCTCTCTCTCTCTCTCTCGTTCTCTCTCTCGTTCTCTCTCTCTTGTTCTCTCTCTCTCTTTCTCTCTCTTTCTCTTTCTCTCTCTCTCTTTCTCTCTTTCGTTCTCTCGTTCTTTCTTTCTTTCTTTTCTTTCTTCTTTCTTTCTTTCTTTCTTTCTTTTCTTTCTTTCTTTCTTTCTTTCTTTCTTTCTTTCTTTCTTTCTTTCTTTCTCTCTCTCTCTCTCTCTTTCTCTTTCTCTCGTTCTCTCTCTCTCTCTCTCTCTCTCTCTCTCTCTCTCTCTCTCTCTCTCTCGTTCTCTCGTTCCCTCGTTCTCTCTGTCTCTCTCTCATTCTCTCTTTCTCTCTCTCGTCCTCTCTTTCTCTCTCTCGTTCTCTCTTTCTCTCTCTCATTCTCTATCTCTTCCTCTGTCTCTCTTTCTCTCTCTCTCTCTCTCTCTCTCTCTGTCCATCTCCCAATGTTCCTCTGTCACCACCAGAGCTCCTCAAACCCCCATGTGAATGGTCCAAGGCCCTGGCTGCCTACTAACCTCCAGGCTAAAGGGCTTGCCCGGGCCCCTATTGAGCCAGAGCTCTGATGTTCTCAATGACACTGGTCTGGGCAGGTATTGAGCGCAGGCCTCATTGTGAATCCAGAGACAAAGGCAGGAGGTGAATGGGCAAACGGCAGGGCTGACATCAACCAACCTAATAGACCCGGGGTTGCTCGCTCTGTCGCCACACACACACACACACACACACACACACACACACACACACACACACACACACACACCACACACACACACACACACACACACACACACACACACACACACACAATCACTCTCCCACACTCTTCATCAACCCTCTGAGACCCTCTGCCCTTTGATTGCTGCCCCATCCACTCAACTACCTTTTCAGGACCAAAAAACCCTGGGTCCTTACCCTCCTTCACCCCTGCCCCTCATTCCTCCAACTGCCCCCCAGCCCACCCTAAACCAGCCCCACCCTAAACCAGCCCAGCCTAAAGCATCCCACCCTAAACCAGCCCACCCTAAACCAGCCCACCCCAGCCCAGCCTTCCCCACCCTGCACCCAGCTCAGCCCACCCCAGCCCTCCACCCAAATACTTCTTCTTGAACTGCACTGCTTGTTAAGGGCTTGTAAGTAAGCATTTCACGGTAAAGTCTACACGTGTTGTATTCGGCACATGTGACAAATAAAGCTTGGTTTGATTTGAAGCCCTCCACCCACCCCCCAGCCCATCCCTGCCGCACCCAGTCTACCCCATCTCAGCCCACCCCAGTCCACCCCAGCCCACCCCACCCCAGTCCACCCCACCCCAGCCTAACCCAGTCCACCCCAGTCCACCCCACCACAGCCTAACCCAGTCCACCCTAACCCAGTCCACCCCAGTCCACCCCAGTCACCCCCCAGCCCATCCCTTCCGCCCCCAGTCTACCCCCACCCCAGTCCCACCCCACCCCAGCCTAACCCAGTCCACCACAGCCCACCCCACCTCAGCCCACCCCCTCCCCCAGCCCAGTTCACCCCACCCCAGTCTAACCCAGCCCACCCCAGTCACCCCCCAGCCATCCCTTCCGCCCCTAGTCTACCCCACCCCAGTCCACCCCACCCCAGCCTAACCCAGTCCACCCCAGCCCACCCCAGCCCACCCCAGTCACCCCCCAGCCCATCCCTTACGTCCCCAGTCTACCCCTTTTCAGTCGACCCCAGCCCACCCCTGCCTCCTGCCCCATTCAGTTCCTTTTCACAGGGGAACAAACCAACAGAGCTGCCAGGGGTAATGAAGATGCCCCTGGGAATGGACATGGTGAAAGGAGCCCTACTACTTATTGATGTGGGATTGACTGGTTATTGAGAGAAACACAGAGAGGGAGAGAAAGAGATGAAGTGAGAGCGAGAGCGAGAACAGAGAAAAGAGGTGTGATCTGATGCGATGTGCTGTCTGTCCAGCACTGCTCAAGCAAAAAGGTACCAAACCCCCCCATCAGATCAGTGAGTCTCAGAGAGAACATGAGATTACCAACGGGATCTTTTGTTGTCTGAGTAGTGGTTCCTCACATTGATGTGTTCAGACCTCTGGCTGGACTTTAGACTGGACTTTCCCACACTGTGGACTGAGGAGGACCGGCCAATAACCAATAGGTGCTATCACCAAGGTGACCTGCATCCAAACAACATAGAACTCTCACATCACAGGTTGAACAGTGCTGATGGGTTAACTCAACAAATAACTATTTGTTTGCACATATGTATAAGGAGATATAGAATGTAACAAGAATGAAGCATTGGATTTTTTTTTAAAGTGATAAGCCAGGAATGATGTACTCTTCTTTCTGATTAGATTTGTGTATTCCACAAATGTGACAACTTGGTCTGTGATTTATCAATGAATTGCCTTTGTATGTACTGTAGGCTGCATCCAATATATTTCAGATGTATAGCATTCTAAACCTGTCAAACATCTACAGTAGTCCGCCGTTGCTATTTAAAAAAATCTAAAACAGTGTACTGAAACTGTCTTTGCTCTTTACATTGTAATTCGTTTTCAGAAACATACACTCTTTGGAATGGACATGTTGGTAATAGCATGTCTTCGTAATAGCATAGTCTTTGACAGTCTTTGAAACAGGCAAACTATTGAATGTTGACCAGTTGAAGAATGCTGTTTTGAACTAGTGGGTAGCTTTAATATTGGCTTGACTTGGCTATTTTGTTACTACAAGTACATATTCTGTAATGTTATACTGAACCTGTTTTGAGGTTACAAAATAACACAAACTATCAGGCATAGGCGACATGAGCAGTCGTTTAGCGCCCCCGGCCGCTAGAGGGCCCCGATTATTGAAAGTAAGAATAGTAGAATACGCCAGGTGCAATTTCTAAATTTGGTTGTGCATCAGCATTTTTTTTCTTGTTATGTCACTCACTGACAATCACTCAATTAGCCATGTCAGTTACAATTTTTTGATTGGTAAATTAGTCTAGCCAGCTATCTAAACTTGCAGTAATCATGGCCGAATGCTGACTGGACACGCAGGGCACGTGCCCAGGGGCCCAGACCTCCAGGGGGCTCCCATTGATTTTGTCAGTCATTCTCACTCAGATCATATTAGCATGGCATAAATACATGGCATAAATACGAAATGTGTAGAATTTCAGGAAATTAGCTTTAAAATTGCAAAAATGTCTTTCTACTCCTTGGCAAAAATGTGTAGAATTTCAGGAAATTAGCTTTAAAACTTAAATTCTCTATACTGTCAAGAGGGTGGCCACAATTTTTTTCCCCCACAAGTTGTGGTGCCCCACATTCAAATCTCGCTTTGGACCCCCAAAAGGCTAGAACAGGCTCTGCAAACCATAGAGCTAAAATGGAGTGTTCTTGGTCCTTATTTCAAAGAATTGAACACAATCGACTCCAACCTGGCATCTTAATGGTGTTTATTTTAATCCCCAAGAAACAAAAGAGTGATTATTAGGTTATTACCACGTAATTCAAATGTTTACCATGCCAGGCAGCTAGAGGACTGTCAAGTGGGCCAACAGTAGGATAGCCACACCTGTGGCGGTCGGTGCCATTTAAGATGAGGGAGGACAATATTTTTCATGAGCATGGCCTTATTTCTATTACAGGATATTGGATGACTGTCATTCATATTCCACTACCCCAACTCAGTGTAACATCGGTAGGTTTAGGCTACTACATGATAATCAAATGTTCCCTGTACCCATCATGAGGTTGCTATACCCTATCCTATGAATGAACGTTTAAAACAGGCCAAGAGAGAAATATGAGTCAAGATGACAGACAGTGACACATTTAATACCACCTTGCACACTCTTGCCTGCATCTCGCTGATCTAGGGTGTAATAATTAGTTGAACTGTTGCAAAAAAGTTTCTACATTCAGCTATGTTTATCAAGTTTGCTTCCATTTAAGAAACATTTTTCAACAGAATCGGCGGAATTAATACACACACCCCTGATCACTCGCAAACACAGTTCACTTTCATAGCAGCCACATAGAAACAGCATGATCCCTTTGCTCATTTTATTCATTTTTGCCTCTACGAGCTCTCCTCCTTTCACCTTTTCCCTTTGCTTGTGGACTTTAGTGCACAACACATCAGCTGTCTGTGACCAGGCGAGAAAACCTTTCCAAACCAAACCTTCATATCATAAACGCAAACCGCTACATACAGCCTACTTCATTGTCACCATATTAGCTAACATTATAGCTAGTCAACATAGCTACTAGAACTAACGCATTAGTAAACCCGCTTCAATCATGCAGTACAGTAAGCAAGCAGTTTAGCAGTTACACAGGCGAGCTCCGGTGGCAATAAATGAATAAAACTAAAAGCTTGCCTTGACTTGGAAGAGTTCTAGTGTTGGATAGCCATAGCCAGCTAGCTAACATAGTGTCACATTCTGACCTTAGTTCCTTTGTTTTGTCTTTGTTTGAGTATGGTCAGGGCGTGAGTTGGGTGGGCAGTCTATGTGTGTTTTTCTATGTTGGGGTTTTGAGTTCGGCCTAGTATGGTTCTCAATCAGAGGCAGCTGTCAATCGTTGTCCCTGATTGAGATACTTAGGTAGCCTGGGTTTCACTTTTGAGTTGTGGGTGCTTTGTTTTCCGTGTGAGTGTTTGGTCCACACGGTACTGTTTCGGTTTTCTTTCGTTCACTTTATTGTTTAGTATTTCAGTGTTCAGTTCGTTTCATTAAATTTACATCATGAACACTTACCACGCTGCGCTTTGGTCCAATCCTTCTTCCACCTCTGAATGCCATTACAGAAACACCCACCACAAGAGGACCAAGGAGCGTGGTAACGGGCAGCAGCAGCAGCGGCCAAAAACACAAGACTCCTAGACTTGGGAGGAGATTTTGGACGGCAAGGGACCCTGGGCACAAGCAGGGGAATATCGCCGCCCTAAAGCAGAGCTGGAGGCAGCGAAAGCGGAGAGGCGCTGGTATGAGGAGGCAGCACAGCAAGAGCTCCAGTGCGCCTGCACGGTCCGGTCTATCCGGTGCCACCTCCACGCACCAGCCCTCCGGTGGCAGCCCCCCGCAGCATGCTGTCTCTCCGTCTTCTCCCTACAGGTGCTCCCGTCTGTCCCGAGCCGCCAGAGTCTCCCGTCTGTCCCGAGCCGCCAGAGTCTCCCGTCTGTCCCGAGCCGCCAGAGTCTCCCGTCTGTCCCGAGCCGCCGGTCAGCCAGGAGCCGCCGATCAGCCAGGAGCCGCCAGAGCCACCGGCCAGCCAGGGGTTTTGGGGTTTTGAGTTCAGCCTAGTATGGTTCTCAATCAGAGGCAGTTGTCAATCGTTGTCCCTGGTTGAGAATCATACTTAGGTAGCCTGGGGGTAGCCTTGAGGGTGTTTGTTTTCCGTGTGAGTGTTTGGTCCACACGGTACTGTTTCGGTTTTCGTTCGTTCACTTTATTGTTTTGTATTTCCGTGTTCAGATCGTTTCATTAAATTTACATCATGAACACTTACCACGCTACGCTTTGGTCCGATCCTTCTTCCACCTCTGAATGCCATTACACATAGCATGCCTGTCGGTTTGAGATGGCTGTTTGAGTAGGCTAAACTAGATAGCTGCATTTGATAGCTAAGTAAGTGAAAGGGAAAAAATTACAACAAGAAATATAGCTAGCTCTCTCTCTTGTTCCAAACTGTTGAACTATTGTTTTTCTCTGCCTTTGTGTCAACTACTAACCACATTTTATGCACTGCGCAGTGCTAGCTAGCTGTAGTTTATGCTTTCAGTACAATATTAATTATCTGATCCTTGATTGGGTAGACATCATGTCCGTTCATGCTGCAAGAGCTCTGATAGGTTGGAGAACGTCCTCCGCAAGTTTACATAATTACTTTGTAAGTCTATGGAAGGGGGTGAGAACCATGAGCCTCCTAGGTTTTGTATTGAAGTCAATGTCCACAGAGGAGGACAGAAACTAGCTGTCCTCTGGCTACACCATGGTGCTACCCTACAGAGGTCTGTTGAGGCTACTGTAGACCTTGGTAGCAAAACAGTGTGTTTTAATAAATTCTTTAGTGTGATGTGAATATAGTGTTATCCTAAAAATGATAACTTTTTTAAAATGTTTCACTATTTTTTTTGGGGGGGGGAAATTCACTGAGGTGGATGGTTCTTCCCTTCCCCCTCTGAGGAGCGTCCACTGCTCCACACCTACACACGTACAAACATACATACACACCTTCACAAACACTCGCCTACACACATACACACCTACGCAAACACAGACCAGAGAAAGTGACAGCTAGCGAGGCTTCATGATTTTGTCAGTATAATTTGTCACTATTGACTGTCTAAAAGCGTTGGGGTGATAGTGAAGGGCAGCTGCCAATGGTGGCCCTCTCCGTCTCTCTGGTAAATGACTGTCTCCTCTGTAGTAATTACCTAAATGGGCTCATTCAAAACCTCTTCATTGTCGAATCAGTTAATTAATTAGATGTTTCACTGACAGGATAATGGTGAGAGCATGCTAAATAGATTAGTCTGGAACTTGATTTATTGTTGCAAGCCACCCCTTCTTTCTTTTGTTTATCTCCCCCTCTCAATCTCCCTTTCCCTTCTCTTATGCCTCTCTCTCTCTCTCTCTCTCTCTCTCTCTCTCTCTCTCTCTCTCTCTCTCTCTCTCTCTCTCTCTCTCTCTCTCTCTCGCATTTTACCATCTATATGTATTTTACTATCTATCAGCAACACTCCTTCTCTCTGAAACCACGCTCACAGACATGAAACTCAACATCTGATAAGACAAATATATTTTCCTGCTGCAGATGCACCTACTCTGACCTTTAGAGAGACTATGATGTACAGTGTGGGAGGTGTACTTATGACACTACTGTAGTCAGTTAAAAGTCATGTTTTTCTATGTAACGCCATATCCTATAGGCTCTCTTATACCATAGTTGTCACCAGGTGCAGGTGCATAAATGTAACTGTTAAATCGGGCCAATGTAAGGAGAAACCTGGTTGTCATTTCAAAGGACCGAAAGAGTGTGTCAGAGACACGAAGATAGAGCGGTGTGTTATTGAGAGAACTGGAATCACTTGATTAATCAACAAAGAGAAACAGGTCTCCTCTCTCTCTCTCTCTCTCTCTCTCTCTCTCTCTCTCTCTCTCTCTCTCTCTCTCTCTCGCTCTCAAAGCCCAATCAAAAAAGTGGTGGTGGCTCAGGGCTGTAGCTCCACGGGGCCAAATCCTCTTGTTGCTCTGGTGGAAGCATGAAAAGCCAGGAGGGGAGTCTCCTTTTGTCCCCACAGAACAAGCCTAACACGCTTTCACAGAGACAAGGAATGGGAGAGCTGTTTTGGGGGAGCTGAGAAACAGCCAACAAGAGGTGCGAATGAGACGTCCATTCATCTCCTGAGCTTTACACTAATTCCCCCACCGTCTCCTTTTCTTCCCTCTCGTCTGTGCCGCCACAAAACAACAAACAGGGATAAAGGAGTGAAAAGAGGGGGATCCGGGGGGGCTTAGGGTCACGTTGTAATCCCTCGCCACTTCTGACCCCTCAACACCCTGTAAGTCCCTGACCTCTTCATTGAAGGGCTGAGGTTTGCATCTATAGGACCGGTGAACCTCCCACACACACATTTACACACACACACACACACACATAATCAGACACACACAATCACACACACACTCCAAGTCCCCTTTAAAAAGCCTAGCCAAGGAATTTGTTCTTTGGAGCCGCTCGCGGGTGAAGGGAAGGAGGGTGGTGTAAAGAGGTATTCTGTGAGGAGTCTATAAGTAGGGCTAGCTCTGATCGTGTTTCTTTTCTCCCACCATTTAATTCGTCTTTAGAGGCCATCTCGTTAATATGATCTTCCCTCGCTGTTTTTTTCATCACCCCCTCCCCAACTCCAAGACCCCATCTCGCCCCAAACTTCAAAGACCCTCGTCTGCCGAAAGAGAAAGTCACCTCTTTCTTTCATTCCCTCTGCTCTTGCTCACTCCTTTTTTCTTACCAAGGCTTTCTTTCTCTCCTCCTCTCCTCCTCTCCTCCTCTCCCCTCCTCCTCTCCTCCTCTCCCCTCTCACCCCTCTCCTCCCCTCCTCCTCTCCTCCTCTCCCCTCTCACCCCTCCCCTCTCCTCCTCTCCTCCTCTCCCCTCCTCCTCTCCTCCTCTCCCCTAAGCAACCGTGAAAAAATAATCATCTCACTTTCTGAGGCTGCTTTGCATCTGAAAAAAGAATAATTTGCTGAATGCTGGGGAGGAACGGACCGAGGGAGGGGAGGGAGGGAGGGAGGGAGGAACGGACCGAGGGAGGGGAGGGAGGGAGGGAGGGAGGAACGGACCGAGGGAGGGGAGGGAGGGAGGGAGGAACGGACCGAGGGAGGGAGGGAGGGAGGGAGGGAGGGAGGGAGGGAGGGAGGGAGGGAGGAACGGACCGAGGGAGGGAGGGAGGGAGGGACCGAGGGAGGGAGGAACGGACCGAGGGAGGGAGGGAGGGAGGGAGGGCAGATGCTTCTCCCACACTGCATTGCTATCCCCCATCAGATCCAGAGGCCTGGCTCTAATATATCACGTTATGCATCTAGAAGAGTAATCTCCATTGCAAGTTTATTTGTAATTCCTTGAAATTGATCATGTTTGATTTTGCCCAAATGCCCCTTGCGGGTGTGAGTGCACTCGTGCAGACACGCATGCACACGCACACACACACGCACACACCAAAAAAATCTTAATTTGTTAATTCACTAAGCAACTGATGGTTAACAATGGCTCCCGTGCACGCGCACTTCCACTTAGTTTATTCCAGGTGAAATTCTCAATTCTATTTCACTAATCTACGGCGGTGCATATAACCGTGAGGCGGAGACAGACAGGCTGAGCTATGGCATGTCTGAAGGTGCAGTGTGTAATCCTGTAATATTCAGAGAGGGCAGTCGGGAGAATTCATTCCTCTCTCCCCCTCTGCTCCCTCACCCTCCAGGACCCCGGCCTTCGATACACAGATAACACCCCCCTCTTATCTCCATGGAACAGAGGCCTTTAATACACTGACCCACCACCAACACACACACACACAGAAACACACAGAAGTGCACACACACAGACACAGACACACACACACACACACATAGAAACTCACACACAAATACAGACACATACATGCACACACAAACAGGCACCCAGAAATGCAGACAAACATATTGAAACACGCAGAATAGCAGACAAACATATTGAAACAGGCAGAATAGCAGACAAACATATTGAAACAGGCAGAATAGCAGACAAACATATTGAAACAGGCAGAATAGCAGACAAACATATTGAAACAGGCAGAATAGCAGACAAACATATTGAAACAGGCAGAATAGCAGACACACATATTGAAACAGGCAGAATAGCAGACAAACATATTGAAACACGCAGAATAGCAGACACACATATTGAAACAGGCAGAATATCAGACAAACATATTGAAACAGGCAGAATAGCAGACACACATATTGAATCAGGCAGAATAGCAGACACACCAAATAGACTGGGGGATAGCCCCTTTAGGACCACCACATTAAAATGCGTGCGTGTGAACATATAGAATTCTATTGGTTTAGTCTGCGGCAGCCTAGATTGTGTGTTTAGTCTGGTTCTGGAGGTGCTGTGTGCAGAGGATGCAGACACTTGTTAGGTCTGGTGGGAATTGTGACGGGTTTTTGGTTTGATCTTTGATTCAATTCTGGCTTGTATAATGACTTTATCTGGCTTGATGGTAATTCTTTATCCCTGTACATTTTGATTATAGTCTTGTTTCTGGTGTTGTGTCTATTGGTAGATACTGGTGTTAATTGTGGCCTGTTGTGCATACTGTAGCTGTAATGTTAATAGTTCCGGTTGTGTGTTGATTCCTTGCCCCTGTATATATTATATTCCACTAGCTGTACTGTTGATTTTGTTGTGTGATGATTGTTTGCTCTAGATTCTGACCTGTTGTCCTGGAGATCTTGGCCATTGCTTTGATTCTGGTATTGTGATGATTCAAGTATTCTAGTGTTGACTGTGGATGCAGCGCTAGCGGATTCTGGTTTTGTTTTCGTTCTTTCTCAGATCCCTGTATCTGTGCTGTTGAGTCTGGTACAGTGTTTAGTGTTGACTCTGGTGAATGTCGAGCTGCTGCTAGCTGTTGATTCTGCTGTGTACATCTGCTGTCAGCTCTCCCAGCGGTCGCCTGCTAAACGGGAAGTGTCTGGCTGGCGAAGGAGGGCTGTTTGTCCGCTTCCAAACATATTGATCTCCTGCAGGAGGGAAAACATTTGCAATGGCGTCTGACGCGACTAGGATGAGGGGGAGGGGAGGCCGGCCGGCCCTGAGGTGGGTAAATAGCTTTGTCAAGTCTGGCGAGGCAAACTTCCTCTCCTGCAGAGTAGAGAGAGAGAGAGAGAGAGTGTGTGTATATGTGTGTGTGTCGGGCGAGGCGAGCCTCCTCTGCCGAGGAACAGAGGAATAGCAGTTGTATTTGCTGAGTGTTCAAAAAGAGGGAATCTCCTGCAAGGCCGACATGACAGACACAAACACAGGACATCAGAGCACATCAGCCTGTGTGTGTGCGTGTGTGTGTGTGTGTGTGTCTGTGTGCCCACCCCAGAAGCCTGTCCCTATTCGACTCGGCTGTGGTATGTGCTCAAAGTAACAGATTTTGGACTGCTGTAGGGTGTGTGTTGTATGTGGGGAAGTCGGTGAGTTTGTTTGTGTGTGTGGGATTTCATCTTAACAGGAGGTGAAATTGCTGGGAGTGGCCAAATTGCTTCAGTCCTTTCAGTTGGCCAATCACTAGTAGCTTTCTCAGAAAATGAACGGATATCCACATTTTGAGAGAGAGAGAAAGATAGAGAGATACAGTATATTATATGTGGCTGCCCTATATGGGAAATGGGGTTATCTTATCAGTCAAATGTCCACCCCCATATTTCCCAGACACCACCTTTCCCCCACCCACCACACACCGACTGATACACACACACACACACACACACACACACACACACACACACACACACAAACCCCACACAAGCACACACTCACACACACCCCACACAAACTCCACACACACATACACACACACTTCACACAAACAACCTCACAGCCTCACGGCCAGGATATGAATATTGAACAGTAGCCTCTGTCTGCATGGCGAGCCTGCCAGTCATTGTCAAATAGGACTTAATCTTTTCAATTTCTGGGTGCAAATATTCACACTGGCTGCTGTTTGTCCCTCAGATTAATGAGCCTCTCTCCCATAATCCTCGGCTGCTAATTCAAGTGGCTGCCGGACCGGTTAGCCAGGGGAGCAGGGGACGCTGGAGTACATACGCAACCAAGATTATTCACTCTCTGGTTTGGGATTCGGCAACCCACCTCCCACCCACATGCACACCCACCCATGCACACACACACACACCCATACACACACACACCCTGCCCCCCGACCGACTACTTTCCTCCCCAATTCTCTCTCTCTGGAAGTGTGAGGCTTGTCTGATACTCTGAGGTTGGTGTTGCTGAGGTGAATTAGAAAATGTTGTGATGAGATATTGGCTTGTAGTGTGATTTTGTGAACACTGGTTAGAGGAGTTTCAGCTCTGTTGGAGGAGCCTACCGCAGGACGATAATGAACTAGATTCATGTTACAGACCTGATGAAAACATGTACATCGTGAGAGAGACAATGACATGTACATCGTGAGAGAGACAATCGACAATCTCCTCTCTGTCGCTTTCTTTCTCTCTCCCACACACCTGTCCGCCCTCACCCACCCTCCCTCCCTCCCACACACACACACACACACACACCACAGACACACACACATCCTCTCTCACCTAAAGAAAATCTCTTTCATATCCCACACACACCAAACACATTTTTCTCTCCCTCCTCTCCTCTCTTTCTCTTAGCCCCCTCCCCGTTCTCTCTCTCGTTCTCTCACCTGTCCCTCCCTCTCTCTCTCGCTCTCTCCCTGTCCCTCCCTCTCTCTCTCTCTCTCTCTCTCTCTCTCTGGGAGATGGATGGTGGTGCCACTGTCCTTCATTCTGCCTGCCTATTTAAATGCCTGTCATGGTCCCAACCTGCATCTATAGATAGTCAGCTGAAGCCTGACCCCTCTCTACAGGGTCACTGTGAGGTCAAAGGTCACCCGGACACACTCAGAACACACACCATCATAAAGGAGGGAGGCTTACTTTTCTCATCGTTTCCTAATTCTCTCATCTGTTTTTCAGCAACATGGTTGTCTCCTCCCATCTTCTTTCTTTTTCTCTGCTTTCCTCTCTCTACGCTCGTCTGTCTTCTCTTCATTTACTCACCCCTCTCCTCTCTTCTCCTCACCTCCTCCCCACACTAACCACGACAGAGCTCTTTAACTAAAAGCACCTTCCATCCCTCGGTCATTCCATTAGCACCACCAGACGGGGGAGGTTGTGTGGTGGCTGCTGTCTGTGACCCCAGCCTGATTAATGGAGTAGGTGAGGGCAGAGGTGCGGCGCGCACCCCCGCTCATTAGCTCATTAGTATGGGCCGGTGGCGGGAGGTGATATCCCTCATTAGGGGTCAATAACAGGGGCGGAAACGCTGAGCCCTTGCAGGGTGACATCCACTCACACTCTTCCTCACACCTCCATCTCAGCCACTTTTCTTTTTCTTTTCTTCTTATTTCATCCCTCTGCACCTCCCAGGTATTACTGAGGTGGAATGGCGAGGATTGTATTTCTTATCAAAATCTTTATTTGGCCGCCAGGTACGTTGTTGAGAACAAGTGATCTATCACAATAACAACATGGTTACTGATTGTTAGTGAACTATGACGTACGAAACGTGTGATAGGCAAGATTGTTCGGCCTTGTTCCCTTCGCCTGTAACAGTAGAGGAAAGCTATCACGACTCACATGGCTCAAGTACAACTGACTCAACTGAACTCCTGTTCTGTGCGTGCTCCTGTATGCATGTCAATGTGTGTGTGTGTGTGTGTGTGTGTGTGTGTGTGTGTGTGTGTGTGTGTGTGTGTGTGTGTGTGTGTGTGTGTGTGTGTGTGTGTGTGTGTGTGTGTGTGTGTGTGTGTGTGTGTGTGTGCGTGCTCCTGTATGCATGTCAATGTGTGTGCGCGTGTGCGTGCATATGGACATGTATATACTGTCTGTGTGTGTGTCTGAATGTTTGAGTATCTGCGTGTGTGTGATGAGATTCCCCCAGGCGTGTGTGTGATGAGATTCCCCCAGGCGTGTGTGTGATGAGATTCCCCCAGGCGTGTGTGTGATGAGATTCCCCCAGGCGTGTGTGTGATCAGATTCCTCCAGGCGTGTGTGTGATCAGATTCCTCCAGGCGTGTGTGTGATCAGATTCCCCCAGGCGTGGGTGTGATGAGATTCCCCCAGGCGTGTGTGTGATGAGATTCCCCCAGGCGTGTGTGTGATCAGATTCCTCCAGGCGTGTGTGTGATGAGATTCCCCCAGGCGTGTGTGTGATGAGATTCCCCCAGGCGTGTGTGTGATCAGATTCCTCCAGGCGTGTGTGTGATCAGATTCCCCCAGGCGTGGGTGTGATGAGATTCCCCCAGGCGTGTGTGTGATGAGATTCCCCCAGGCGTGTGTGTGATCAGATTCCTCCAGGCGTGTGTGTGATCAGATTCCCCCAGGCGTGGGTGTGATGAGATTCCCCCAGGTGTGTGTGTGATGAGATTCCCCCAGGCGTGGGTGTGATGAGATTCCCCCAGGTGTATTTGTGATGAGATTCCCCCAGGTATATGTGTGATGAGATTCCCCCAGGCATGGGTGTGATGAGATTCCCCCAGGCATGGGTGTGATGAGATTCCCCCAGGTGTATGTGTGATCAGATTCCCCCAGGTGTATGTGTGATCAGATTCCCCCAGGTGTATGTGTGATCAGATTCCCCCAGGCGTGTGTGTGATGAGATTCCCCCAGGCGTGTGTGTGTGATCAGATTCCTCCAGGCGTGTGTGTGATGAGATTCCTCCAGGCGAGAATGTGATGTGATTCCCCCAGGCGTGTGTGTGAGGTGATTCCCCCAGGCGTGTGTGTGAGATGATTCCCCCAGGTGTATGTGTGATGAGATTCCCCCAAGTGTGTGTGTGATGAGATTCCCCCATGTGTGTGTGTGATGAGATTTCTCCAGGCGTGGGTGTGATGAGATTCCCCCAGGTGTATGTGTGATGAGATTCCCCCAGGCGTGTGTGTGAGATGATTCCCCCAGGTGTATGTGTGATGAGATTCCCCCAAGTGTGTGTGTGATGAGACTCCCCCATGTGTGTGTGTGATGAGATTTCTCCAGGCGTGGGTGTGATGAGATTCCCCCAGGTGTATGTGTGATGAGATTCCCCCAGGCGTGTGTGTTATGAGATTCCCCCAGGCGTGTGTGTGAGATGATTCCCCCAGGTGTATGTGTGATGAGATTCCCCCAAGTGTGTGTGTGATGAGATTCCCCCAAGTGTGTGTGTGATGAGATTCCCCCATGTGTGTGTGTGATGAGATTTCTCCAGGCGTGGGTGTGATGAGATTCCCCCAGGCGTGTGTGTGATGAGATTCCCCCAGGCGTGTGTGTGATCAGATTCCTCCAGGCGTGTGTGTGATGAGATTCCTCCAGGCGAGAATGTGATGTGATTCCCCCAGGCGTGTGTGTGAGGTGATTCCCCCAGGCGTGTGTGTGAGATGATTCCCCCAGGTGTATGTGTGATGAGATTCCCCCAAGTGTGTGTGTGATGAGATTCCCCCAAGTGTGTGTGTGATGAGATTCCCCCATGTGTGTGTGTGATGAGATTTCTCCAGGCGTGGGTGTGATGAGATTCCCCCAGGTGTATGTGTGATGAGATTCCCCCAGGAGTGTGTGTGATGAGATTCCCCCAGGCGTGTGTGTGATGAGATTCCCCCAGGCGTGTGTGTGATGAGATTCCCCCAGGCGTGTGTGTGATGAGATTCCCCCAGGCGTGTGTGTGAGGTGATTCCCCCAGGCGTGTGTGTGAGATGATTCCCCCAGGTGTATGTGTGATGAGATTCCCCCAAGTGTGTGTGTGATGAGATTCCCCCAAGTGTGTGTGTGATGAGATTCCCCCATGTGTGTGTGTGATGAGATTTCCCCAGGCGTGGGTGTGATGAGATTCCCCCAGGTGTATGTGTGATGAGATTCCCCCAGGCGTGGGTGTGATGAGATTCCCCCAGGTGTGTGTGTGATGAGATTCCACCAGGCATGGGTGTGATGAGATTTCCCCAGGTGTGTGTGTGATGAGATTCCCCCAGGCGTGGGTGTGATGAGATTCCCCCAGGTGTATGTGTGATGAGATTCCCCCAGGTATATGTGTGATGAGATTCCCCCAGGCATGGGTGTGATGAGATTCCCCCAGGTGTATGTGTGATCAGATTCCCCCAGGTGTATGTGTGATCAGATTCCCCCAGGTGTATGTGTGATGAGATTCCCCCAGGCGTGGGTGTGATGAGATTCCCCCAGGTGTATGTGTTATGAGATTCCCCCAGGCGTGGGTGTGATGAGATTCCTCCAGGTGTGTGTGTGATGAGATTCCCCCAGGCGTGGGTGTGATGAGATTCCCCCAGGTGAATGTGTGATGAGATTCCCCCAGGTGTATGTGTGATGAGATTCCCCCAGGCGTGTGTGTGATGAGATTCCCCCAGGCGTGTGTGTGATCAGATTCCTCCAGGCGTGTGTGTGATGAGATTCCTCCAGGCGAGAATGTGATGTGATTCCCCCAGGTGTGTGTGTGAGGTGATTCCCCCAGGCGTGTGTGTGAGATGATTCCCCCAGGTGTATGTGTGATGAGATTCCCCCAAGTGTGTGTGTGATGAGATTCCCCCAAGTGTGTGTGTGATGAGATTCCCCCATGTGTGTGTGTGATGAGATTTCCTCAGGCGGTGGTGTGATGAGATTCCCCCAGGCGTGGGCGTGATGAGTTTCCCCCAGGTGTGTGTGTGATGAGATTCAACCAGGCGTGAGTGTGATGAGATTTCCCCAGGTGTGTGTGTGATGAGCGTCCCCCAGGCGTGGGTCTGATGAGATTCCCCCAGGTGTATGTGTGATGAGAATCCCCCAGGTATATGTGTGATGAGATTCCCCCAGGCATGGGTGTGATGAGATTCCCCCAGGTGTATGTGTGATGAGATTCCCCCAGGTGTATGTGTAATGAGATTCCCCCAGGCGTGGGTGTGATGAGATTCCCCCAGGCGTGTGTGTGATGAGATTCCCCCAGGCGTGTGTTTGATGAGATTCCCCCAGGCGTGTGTGTGAGGTGATTCCCCCAGGCGTGTGTGTGAGATGATTCCCCCAGGTGTATGTGTGATGAGATTCCCCCAAGTGTGTGTGTGATGAGAGTCCCCCAAGTGTGTGTGTGATGAGATTCCCCCATGTGTGTGTGTGATGAGATTTCCTCAGGCGGTGGTGTGATGAGATTCCCCCAGGCGTGGGCGTGATGAGTTTCCCCCAGGTGTGTGTGTGATGAGATTCAACCAGGCGTGAGTGTGATGAGATTTCCCCAGGTGTGTGTGTGATGAGCGTCCCCCAGGCGTGGGTCTGATGAGATTCCCCCAGGTGTATGTGTGATGAGAATCCCCCAGGTATATGTGTGATGAGATTCCCCCAGGCATGGGTGTGATGAGATTCCCCCAGGTGTATGTGTGATGAGATTCCCCCAGGTGTATGTGTAATGAGATTCCCCCAGGCGTGGGTGTGATGAGATTCCCCCAGGCGTGTGTGTGATGAGATTCCCCCAGGCGTGTGTTTGATGAGATTCCCCCAGGCGTGTGTGTGAGGTGATTCCCCCAGGCGTGTGTGTGAGATGATTCCCCCAGGTGTATGTGTGATGAGATTCCCCCAAGTGTGTGTGTGATGAGAGTCCCCCAAGTGTGTGTGTGATGAGATTCCCCCATGTGTGTGTGTGATGAGATTTCCCCAGGCGTGGGTGTGATGAGATTCCCCCAGGTGTATGTGTGATGAGATTCCCCCAGGCGTGGGTGTGATGAGATTCCCCCAGGTGTGTGTGTGATGAGATACCCCCAGGTATATGTGTGATGAGATTCCCCCAGGCATGGGTGTGATGAGATTCCCCCAGGTGTATGTGTGATGAGATTCCCCCAGGCGTGGGTGTGATGAGATTCCCCCAGGCGTGTGTGTGATGAGATTCCCCCAGGCGTGTGTGTGATGAGATTCCCCCAGGCATGGGTGTGATGAGATTCCCCCAGGTGTATGTGTGATGAGATTCCCCCAGGCGTGGGTGTGATGCGATTCCCGCTGGTGTATGTGTGATGAGATTCCCCCAGGTGGGGTGTGAAGAGATTTCCCCAAGGCGTGGGTGTGATGAGATTCCCCCAGGTGTGTGTGTGATCAGATTCCCCCAGGCGTGTGTGTGATCAGATTCCTCCAGGCGTGTGTGTGATGATATTCCTCCAGGCGAGAATGTGATGTGATTCCCCCAGGCGTGTGTGTGAGGTGATTCCCCCAGGCGTGTGTGTGAGATGATTCCCCCAGGTGTGTGTGTGATGAGATTCTCCCAGGTGTATGAGAGATCAGATTCCCCCAGGTGTATGTGTGATGAGATTCCCCCAGGCGTGGGTGTGATGAGATTCCCCCAGGTGTATGTGTGATGAGATTCCCCCAGGTGTATGTGTTATGAGATTCCCCCAGGCGTGGGTGTGATGAGATTCCCCCAGGTGTGTGTGTGATGAGATTCCACCAGGTGTGGGTGTGATGAGATTTCCCCAGGTGTGTGTGATGAGATTCCCCCAGGCGTGGGTGTGATGAGATTCCACCAGGTGTGGGTGTGATGAGATTTCCCCAGGTGTGTGTGATGAGATTCCCCCAGGCGTGGGTGTGATGAGATTCCCCCAAGTGTGTGTGTGATGAGATTCCCCCAAGTGTGTGTGTGATGAGATTCCCCCATGTGTGTGTTTGATGAGATTTCCCCAGGCGTGGGTGTGATGAGATTCCCCCAGGTGTATGTGTGATGAGATTCCCCCAGGCGTGGGTGTGATGAGATTCCCCCAGGTGTGTGTGTGATGAGATACCCCCAGGTATATGTGTGATGAGATTCCCCCAGGCATGGGTGTGATGAGATTCCCCCAGGTGTATGTGTGATGAGATTCCCCCAGGCGTGGGTGTGATGAGATTCCCCCAGGCGTGTGTGTGATGAGATTCCCCCAGGCGTGTGTGTGATGAGATTCCCCCAGGCATGGGTGTGATGAGATTCCCCCAGGTGTATGTGTGATGAGATTCCCCCAGGCGTGGGTGTGATGCGATTCCCGCTGGTGTATGTGTGATGAGATTCCCCCAGGTGGGGTGTGAAGAGATTTCCCCAAGGCGTGGGTGTGATGAGATTCCCCCAGGCGTGTGTGTGATGAGATTCCCCCAGGCGTGTGTGTGATCAGATTCCCCCAGGCGTGTGTGTGATCAGATTCCTCCAGGCGTGTGTGTGATGATATTCCTCCAGGCGAGAATGTGATGTGATTCCCCCAGGCGTGTGTGTGAGGTGATTCCCCCAGGCGTGTGTGTGAGATGATTCCCCCAGGTGTGTGTGTGATGAGATTCTCCCAGGTGTATGAGAGATCAGATTCCCCCAGGTGTATGTGTGATGAGATTCCCCCAGGTGTATGTGTGATGAGATTCCCCCAGGCGTGGGTGTGATGAGATTCCCCCAGGTGTATGTGTGATGAGATTCCCCCAGGTGTATGTGTTATGAGATTCCCCCAGGCGTGGGTGTGATGAGATTCCCCCAGGTGTGTGTGTGATGAGATTCCACCAGGTGTGGGTGTGATGAGATTTCCCCAGGTGTGTGTGATGAGATTCCCCCAGGCGTGGGTGTGATGAGATTCCACCAGGTGTGGGTGTGATGAGATTTCCCCAGGTGTGTGTGATGAGATTCCCCCAGGCGTGGGTGTGATGAGATTCCCCCAGGTGAATGTGTGATGAGATTCCCCCAGGTGAATGTGTGATGAGATTCCCCCAGGCCTGGGTGTGATGAGATTCCCCCAGGCATGGGTGTGATGAGATTCCCCCAAGTGTATGTGTGATGAGATTCCCCCAGGCATGGGTGTGATGAGATTCCCCCAGGTGTATGTGTGATGAGATTCCCCCAGGTGTGGGTGTGATGAGATTCCCGCAGGTGTATGTGTGATGAGATTCCCCCAGGTGGGGTGTGAAGAGATTTCCCCCAGGCGTGGGTGTGATGAGATTCCCCCAAGGCGTGGGTGTGATGAGATTCCCCCAGGCGTGTGTGTGATGAGATTCCCCCAGGCGTGTGTGTGATCAGATTCCTCCAGGCGTGTGTGTGATGAGATTCCTCCAGGCGAGAATGTGAAGTGATTCCCCCAGGCGTGTGTGAGGTGATTCCCCCAGGCGTGTGTGTGAGATGATTCCCCCAGGTGTATGTGTGATGAGATTCCCCCAGGTGTATGTGTGATGAGATTCCCCCAAGTGTGTGTGTGATGAGATTCCCCCATGTGTGTGTGTGATGAGATTCCCCCAGGCGTGGGTGTGATGAGATTCCCCCAGGCGTGTGTGTGATGAGATTCCCCCAGGCGTGTGTGTGATGAGATTCCCCCAGGCGTGGGTGTGATGAGATTCCCCTAGGTGTGTGTGTGATGAGATTCCACCAGGCGTGGGTGTGATGAGATTTCCCCAGGTGTGTGTGTGATGAGATTCCCCCAGGCGTGGGTGTGATGAGATTCCCCCAGGTATATGTGTGATGAGATTCCCCCAGGCGTGGGTGTGATGAGATTCCCCCAGGTGTAAGGTGTATGTGTGATGAGATTCCCCCAGGCATGGGTGTGATGAGATTCCCCCAGGTCTATGTGTGATGAGATTCCCCCAGGTGTATGTGTGATGAGATTCCCCCAGGCGTGGGTGTGATGAGATTCCCCCAGGCGTGTGTGTGATGAGATTCCCCCAGGCGTGTGTGTGATGAGATTCCCCCAGGCGTGTGTGTGATCAGATTCCTCCAGGCGTGTGTGTGATGATATTCCTCCAGGCGAGAATGTGATGTGATTCCCCCAGGCGTGTGTGTGAGGTGATTCCCCCAGGCGTGTGTGTGAGATGATTCCCCCAGGTGTGTGTGTGATGAGATTCTCCCAGGTGTATGAGAGATCAGATTCCCCCAGGTGTATGTGTGATGAGATTCCCCCAGGCGTGGGTGTGATGAGATTCCCCCAGGTGTATGTGTGATGAGATTCCCCCAGGTGTATGTGTTATGAGATTCCCCCAGGCGTGGGTGTGATGAGATTCCCCCAGGTGTGTGTGTGATGAGATTCCACCAGGTGTGGGTGTGATGAGATTTCCCCAGGTGTGTGTGATGAGATTCCCCCAGGCGTGGGTGTGATGAGATTCCACCAGGTGTGGGTGTGATGAGATTTCCCCAGGTGTGTGTGATGAGATTCCCCCAGGCGTGGGTGTGATGAGATTCCCCCAAGTGTGTGTGTGATGAGATTCCCCCAAGTGTGTGTGTGATGAGATTCCCCCATGTGTGTGTTTGATGAGATTTCCCCAGGCGTGGGTGTGATGAGATTCCCCCAGGTGTATGTGTGATGAGATTCCCCCAGGCGTGGGTGTGATGAGATTCCCCCAGGTGTGTGTGTGATGAGATACCCCCAGGTATATGTGTGATGAGATTCCCCCAGGCATGGGTGTGATGAGATTCCCCCAGGTGTATGTGTGATGAGATTCCCCCAGGCGTGGGTGTGATGAGATTCCCCCAGGCGTGTGTGTGATGAGATTCCCCCAGGCGTGTGTGTGATGAGATTCCCCCAGGCATGGGTGTGATGAGATTCCCCCAGGTGTATGTGTGATGAGATTCCCCCAGGCGTGGGTGTGATGCGATTCCCGCTGGTGTATGTGTGATGAGATTCCCCCAGGTGGGGTGTGAAGAGATTTCCCCAAGGCGTGGGTGTGATGAGATTCCCCCAGGCGTGTGTGTGATGAGATTCCCCCAGGCGTGTGTGTGATCAGATTCCCCCAGGCGGGTGTGTGATCAGATTCCTCCAGGCGTGTGTGTGATGATATTCCTCCAGGCGAGAATGTGATGTGATTCCCCCAGGCGTGTGTGTGAGGTGATTCCCCCAGGCGTGTGTGTGAGATGATTCCCCCAGGTGTGTGTGTGATGAGATTCTCCCAGGTGTATGAGAGATCAGATTCCCCCAGGTGTATGTGTGATGAGATTCCCCCAGGTGTATGTGTGATGAGATTCCCCCAGGCGTGGGTGTGATGAGATTCCCCCAGGTGTATGTGTGATGAGATTCCCCCAGGTGTATGTGTTATGAGATTCCCCCAGGCGTGGGTGTGATGAGATTCCCCCAGGTGTGTGTGTGATGAGATTCCACCAGGTGTGGGTGTGATGAGATTTCCCCAGGTGTGTGTGATGAGATTCCCCCAGGCGTGGGTGTGATGAGATTCCACCAGGTGTGGGTGTGATGAGATTTCCCCAGGTGTGTGTGATGAGATTCCCCCAGGCGTGGGTGTGATGAGATTCCCCCAGGTGAATGTGTGATGAGATTCCCCCAGGTGAATGTGTGATGAGATTCCCCCAGGCCTGGGTGTGATGAGATTCCCCCAGGCATGGGTGTGATGAGATTCCCCCAAGTGTATGTGTGATGAGATTCCCCCAGGCATGGGTGTGATGAGATTCCCCCAGGTGTATGTGTGATGAGATTCCCCCAGGTGTGGGTGTGATGAGATTCCCGCAGGTGTATGTGTGATGAGATTCCCCCAGGTGGGGTGTGAAGAGATTTCCCCCAGGCGTGGGTGTGATGAGATTCCCCCAAGGCGTGGGTGTGATGAGATTCCCCCAGGCGTGTGTGTGATGAGATTCCCCCAGGCGTGTGTGTGATCAGATTCCTCCAGGCGTGTGTGTGATGAGATTCCTCCAGGCGAGAATGTGAAGTGATTCCCCCAGGCGTGTGTGAGGTGATTCCCCCAGGCGTGTGTGTGAGATGATTCCCCCAGGTGTATGTGTGATGAGATTCCCCCAGGTGTATGTGTGATGAGATTCCCCCAAGTGTGTGTGTGATGAGATTCCCCCATGTGTGTGTGTGATGAGATTCCCCCAGGCGTGGGTGTGATGAGATTCCCCCAGGCGTGTGTGTGATGAGATTCCCCCAGGCGTGTGTGTGATGAGATTCCCCCAGGCGTGGGTGTGATGAGATTCCCCTAGGTGTGTGTGTGATGAGATTCCACCAGGCGTGGGTGTGATGAGATTTCCCCAGGTGTGTGTGTGATGAGATTCCCCCAGGCGTGGGTGTGATGAGATTCCCCCAGGTATATGTGTGATGAGATTCCCCCAGGCGTGGGTGTGATGAGATTCCCCCAGGTGTAAGGTGTATGTGTGATGAGATTCCCCCAGGCATGGGTGTGATGAGATTCCCCCAGGTCTATGTGTGATGAGATTCCCCCAGGTGTATGTGTGATGAGATTCCCCCAGGCGTGGGTGTGATGAGATTCCCCCAGGCGTGTGTGTGATGAGATTCCCCCAGGCGTGTGTGTGATGAGATTCCCCCAGGCGTGTGTGTGATCAGATTCCTCCAGGCGTGTGTGTGATGATATTCCTCCAGGCGAGAATGTGATGTGATTCCCCCAGGCGTGTGTGTGAGGTGATTCCCCCAGGCGTGTGTGTGAGATGATTCCCCCAGGTGTGTGTGTGATGAGATTCTCCCAGGTGTATGAGAGATCAGATTCCCCCAGGTGTATGTGTGATGAGATTCCCCCAGGCGTGGGTGTGATGAGATTCCCCCAGGTGTATGTGTGATGAGATTCCCCCAGGTGTATGTGTTATGAGATTCCCCCAGGCGTGGGTGTGATGAGATTCCCCCAGGTGTGTGTGTGATGAGATTCCACCAGGTGTGGGTGTGATGAGATTTCCCCAGGTGTGTGTGATGAGATTCCCCCAGGCGTGGGTGTGATGAGATTCCACCAGGTGTGGGTGTGATGAGATTTCCCCAGGTGTGTGTGATGAGATTCCCCCAGGCGTGGGTGTGATGAGATTCCCCCAAGTGTGTGTGTGATGAGATTCCCCCAAGTGTGTGTGTGATGAGATTCCCCCATGTGTGTGTTTGATGAGATTTCCCCAGGCGTGGGTGTGATGAGATTCCCCCAGGTGTATGTGTGATGAGATTCCCCAGGCGTGGGTGTGATGAGATTCCCCCAGGTGTGTGTGTGATGAGATACCCCCAGGTATATGTGTGATGAGATTCCCCCAGGCATGGGTGTGATGAGATTCCCCCAGGTGTATGTGTGATGAGATTCCCCCAGGCGTGGGTGTGATGAGATTCCCCCAGGCGTGTGTGTGATGAGATTCCCCCAGGCGTGTGTGTGATGAGATTCCCCCAGGCATGGGTGTGATGAGATTCCCCCAGGTGTATGTGTGATGAGATTCCCCCAGGCGTGGGTGTGATGCGATTCCCGCTGGTGTATGTGTGATGAGATTCCCCCAGGTGGGGTGTGAAGAGATTTCCCCAAGGCGTGGGTGTGATGAGATTCCCCCAGGCGTGTGTGTGATGAGATTCCCCCAGGCGTGTGTGTGATCAGATTCCCCCAGGCGTGTGTGTGATCAGATTCCTCCAGGCGTGTGTGTGATGATATTCCTCCAGGCGAGAATGTGATGTGATTCCCCCAGGCGTGTGTGTGAGGTGATTCCCCCAGGCGTGTGTGTGAGATGATTCCCCCAGGTGTGTGTGTGATGAGATTCTCCCAGGTGTATGAGAGATCAGATTCCCCCAGGTGTATGTGTGATGAGATTCCCCCAGGTGTATGTGTGATGAGATTCCCCCAGGCGTGGGTGTGATGAGATTCCCCCAGGTGTATGTGTGATGAGATTCCCCCAGGTGTATGTGTTATGAGATTCCCCCAGGCGTGGGTGTGATGAGATTCCCCCAGGTGTGTGTGTGATGAGATTCCACCAGGTGTGGGTGTGATGAGATTTCCCCAGGTGTGTGTGATGAGATTCCCCCAGGCGTGGGTGTGATGAGATTCCACCAGGTGTGGGTGTGATGAGATTTCCCCAGGTGTGTGTGATGAGATTCCCCCAGGCGTGGGTGTGATGAGATTCCCCCAGGTGAATGTGTGATGAGATTCCCCCAGGTGAATGTGTGATGAGATTCCCCCAGGCCTGGGTGTGATGAGATTCCCCCAGGCATGGGTGTGATGAGATTCCCCCAAGTGTATGTGTGATGAGATTCCCCCAGGCATGGGTGTGATG
The DNA here is from genome assembly GCF_002021735.2 of Oncorhynchus kisutch. NCBI lineage: Eukaryota > Metazoa > Chordata > Actinopteri > Salmoniformes > Salmonidae > Oncorhynchus > Oncorhynchus kisutch. Next base: position 8,064,629 of record NC_034196.2, read on the forward strand.
AGATTCCCCCAGGTGTATGTGTGATGAGATTCCCCCAGGTGTGGGTGTGATGAGATTCCCGCAGGTGTATGTGTGATGAGATTCCCCCAGGTGGGGTGTGAAGAGATTTCCCCCAGGCGTGGGTGTGATGAGATTCCCCCAAGGCGTGGGTGTGATGAGATTCCCCCAGGCGTGTGTGTGATGAGATTCCCCCAGGCGTGTGTGTGAGGTGATTCCCCCAGGCGTGTGTGTGAGATGATTCCCCCAGGTGTGTGTGTGATGAGATTCTCCCAGGTGTATGAGAGATCAGATTCCCCCAGGTGTATGTGTGATGAGATTCCCCCAGGTGTATGTGTGATGAGATTCCCCCAGGCGTGGGTGTGATGAGATTCCCCCAGGTGTATGTGTGATGAGATTCCCCCAGGTGTATGTGTTATGAGATTCCCCCAGGCGTGGGTGTGATGAGATTCCCCCAGGTGTGTGTGTGATGAGATTCCACCAGGTGTGGGTGTGATGAGATTTCCCCAGGTGTGTGTGATGAGATTCCCCCAGGCGTGGGTGTGATGAGATTCCACCAGGTGTGGGTGTGATGAGATTTCCCCAGGTGTGTGTGATGAGATTCCCCCAGGCGTGGGTGTGATGAGATTCCCCCAGGTGAATGTGTGATGAGATTCCCCCAGGTGAATGTGTGATGAGATTCCCCCAGGCCTGGGTGTGATGAGATTCCCCCAGGCATGGGTGTGATGAGATTCCCCCAAGTGTATGTGTGATGAGATTCCCCCAGGCATGGGTGTGATGAGATTCCCCCAGGTGTATGTGTGATGAGATTCCCCCAGGTGTGGGTGTGATGAGATTCCCGCAGGTGTATGTGTGATGAGATTCCCCCAGGTGGGGTGTGAAGAGATTTCCCCCAGGCGTGGGTGTGATGAGATTCCCCCAAGGCGTGGGTGTGATGAGATTCCCCCAGGCGTGTGTGTGATGAGATTCCCCCAGGCGTGTGTGTGATCAGATTCCTCCAGGCGTGTGTGTGATGAGATTCCTCCAGGCGAGAATGTGAAGTGATTCCCCCAGGCGTGTGTGAGGTGATTCCCCCAGGCGTGTGTGTGAGATGATTCCCCCAGGTGTATGTGTGATGAGATTCCCCCAGGTGTATGTGTGATGAGATTCCCCCAAGTGTGTGTGTGATGAGATTCCCCCATGTGTGTGTGTGATGAGATTCCCCCAGGCGTGGGTGTGATGAGATTCCCCCAGGCGTGTGTGTGATGAGATTCCCCCAGGCGTGTGTGTGATGAGATTCCCCCAGGCGTGGGTGTGATGAGATTCCCCTAGGTGTGTGTGTGATGAGATTCCACCAGGCGTGGGTGTGATGAGATTTCCCCAGGTGTGTGTGTGATGAGATTCCCCCAGGCGTGGGTGTGATGAGATTCCCCCAGGTATATGTGTGATGAGATTCCCCCAGGCGTGGGTGTGATGAGATTCCCCCAGGTGTAAGGTGTATGTGTGATGAGATTCCCCCAGGCATGGGTGTGATGAGATTCCCCCAGGTCTATGTGTGATGAGATTCCCCCAGGTGTATGTGTGATGAGATTCCCCCAGGCGTGGGTGTGATGAGATTCCCCCAGGCGTGTGTGTGATGAGATTCCCCCAGGCGTGTGTGTGATGAGATTCCCCCAGGCGTGTGTGTGATCAGATTCCTCCAGGCGTGTGTGTGATGATATTCCTCCAGGCGAGAATGTGATGTGATTCCCCCAGGCGTGTGTGTGAGGTGATTCCCCCAGGCGTGTGTGTGAGATGATTCCCCCAGGTGTGTGTGTGATCAGATTCTCCCAGGTGTATGTGTGATCAGATTCCCCCAGGTGTGTGTGTGATGAGATTCCACCAGGCATGGGTGTGATGAGATTTCCCCAGGTGTGTGTGTGATGTGATTCCCCCAGGCGTGTGTGTGATGAGATTCCCCCAGGCGTGTGTGTGATCAGATTCCCCCAGGCGTGTGTGTGATCAGATTCCTCCAGGCGTGTGTGTGATGAGATTCCTCCAGGCGAGAATGTGATGTGATTCCCCCAGGCGTGTGTGAGGTGATTCCCCCAGGCGTGTGTGTGAGATGATTCCCCCAGGTGTATGTGTGATGAGATTCCCCCAGGTGTATGTGTGATGAGATTCCCCCAAGTGTGTGTGTGATGAGATTCCCCCAAGTGTGTGTGTGATGAGATTCCCCCATGTGTGTGTGTGATGAGATTTCCCCAGGCGTGGGTGTGATGAGATTCCCCCAGGTGTATGTGTGATGAGATTCCCCCAGGCGTGGGTGTGATGAGATTCCCCCAGGTGTGTGTGTGATGAGATTCCACCAGGCATGGGTGTGATGAGATTTCCCCAGGTGTGTGTGTGATGAGATTCCCCCAGGCGTGGGTGTGATGAGATTCCCCCAGGTGTATGTGTGATGAGATTCCCCCAGGTATATGTGTGATGAGATTCCCCCAGGCATGGGTGTGATGAGATTCCCCCAGGTGTATGTGTGATGAGTTTCCCCCAGGCGTGGGTGTGATGAGATTCCCCCAGGCGTGTGTGTGATGAGATTCCCCCAGGCGTGTGTGTGATGAGATTCCCCCAGGCGTGTGTGTGATCAGATTCCTCCAGGCGTGTGTGTGATGATATTCCTCCAGGCGAGAATGTGATGTGATTCCCCCAGGCGTGTGTGTGAGGTGATTCCCCCAGGCGTGTGTGTGAGATGATTCCCCCAGGTGTGTGTGTGATGAGATTCTCCCAGGTGTATGTGTGATCAGATTCCCCCAGGTGTATGTGTGATGGGATTCCCCCAGGCGTGGGTGTGATGAGATTCCCCCAGGTGTATGTGTGATGAGATTCCCCCAGGTGTATGTGTTATGAGATTCCCCCAGGCGTGGGTGTGATGAGATTCCCCCAGGTGTGTGTGTGATGAGATTCCACCAGGTGTTGGTGTGATGAGATTTCCCCAGGTGTGTGTGATGAGATTCCCCCAGGCGTGGGTGTGATGAGATTCCACCAGGTGTGTGTGTGATGAGATTTCCCCAGGCGTGTGTGTGATGAGATTCCCCCAGGCGTGTGTGTGATCAGATTCCTCCAGGCGTGTGTGTGATGAGATTCCTCTAGGCGAGAATGTGATGTGATTCCCCCAGGCGTGTGTGAGGTGATTCCCCCAGGCGTGTGTGTGAGATGATTCCCCCAGGTGTATGTGTGATGAGATTCCCCCAGGTGTATGTGTGATGAGATTCCCCCAGGTGTATGTGTGATGAGATTCCCCCAGGCGTGGGTGTGATGAGATTCACCCAGGCATGGGTGTGATGAGATTCCCCCAGGTGTATGTGTGATGAGATTCCCCCAGGCATGGGTGTGATGAGATTCCCCCAGGTGTATGTGTGATGAGATTCCCCCAGGCGTGGGTGTGATGCGATTCCCGCAGGTGTATGTGTGATGAGATTCCCCCAGGTGGGGTGTGTAGAGATTTCCCCCAGGCGTGGGTGTGATGAGATTCCCCCAAGGCGTGGGTGTGATGAGATTCCCCCAGGCGTGTGTGTGATGAGATTCCCCCAGGCGTGTGTGGGATGAGATTCCCCCAGGCGTGTGTGTGATCAGATTCCTCCAGGCGTGTGTGTGATGAGATTCCCCCAGGCGAGAATGTGATGTGATTCCCCCAGGCGTGTGTGAGGTGATTCCCCCAGGCGTGTGTGTGAGATGATTCCCCCAGGTGTATGTGTGATGAGATTCCCCCAGGTGTATGTGTGATGAGATTCCCCCAAGTGTGTGTGTGATGAGATTCCCCAAGTGTGTGTGTGATGAGATTCCCCCATGTGTGTGTGTGATGAGATTTCCCCAGGCGTGGGTGTGATGAGATTCCCCCAGGTGTATGTGTGATGAGATTCCCCCAGGCGTGGGTGTGACGAGATTCCCCCAGGTGTGTGTGTGATGAGATTCCACCAGGCATGGGTGTGATGAGATTCCCCCCAGGCGTGTGTGTGAGATGATTCCCCCAGGTGTATGTGTGATGAGATTCCCCCAGGTGTATGTGTGATGAGATTCCCCCAAGTGTGTGTGTGATGAGATTCCCCCAAGTGTGTGTGTGATGAGATTCCCCCATGTGTGTGTGTGATGAGATTTACCCAGGCGTGGGTGTGATGAGATTCCCCCAGGTGTATGTGTGATGAGATTCCCCCAGGCGTGGGTGTGATGAGATTCCCCCAGGTGTGTGTGTGATGAGATTCCACCAGGCATGGGTGTGATGAGATTTCCCCAGGTGTGTGTGTGATGTGATTCCCCCAGGCGTGTGTGTGAGATGATTCCCCCAGGTGTATGTGTGATGAGATTCCCCCAGGTGTATGTGTGATGAGATTCCCCCAAGTGTGTGTGTGATGAGATTCCTCCAGGCGAGAATGTGATGTGATTCCCCCAGGCGTGTGTGAGGTGATTCCCCCAGGCGTGTGTGTGAGATGATTCCCCCAGGTGTATGTGTGATGAGATTCCCCCAGGTGTATGTGTGATGAGATTCCCCCAAGTGTGTGTGTGTTGAGATTCCCCCAAGTGTGTGTGTGATGAGATTCCCCCAGGCGTGGGTGTGATGAGATTCCCCCAGGTGTGTGTGTGATGAGATTCCACCAGGCATGGGTGTGATGAGATTTCCCCAGGTGTGTGTGTGATGTGATTCCCCCAGGCGTGTGTGTGATGAGATTCCCCCAGGCGTGTGTGTGATCAGATTCCCCCCAGGCGTGTGTGTGATCAGATTCCTCCAGGCGTGTGTGTGATGAGATCTCCAGGCGAGAATGTGATGTGATTCCCCCAGGCGTGTGTGAGGTGATTCCCCCAGGCGTGTGTGTGAGATGATTCCCCCAGGTGTATGTGTGATGAGATTCCCCCAGGTGTATGTGTGATGAGATTCCCCCAAGTGTGTGTGTGTTGAGATTCCCCCAAGTGTGTGTGTGATGAGATTTCCCCCATGTGTGTGGGTGATGAGATTCCCCAGGCGTGGGTGTGATGAGATTCCCCCAGGTGTATGTGTGATGAGATTCCCCCAGGCGTGGGGTGTGATGAGATTCCCCCAGGTGTGTGTGTGATGAGATTCCACCAGGCATGGGTGTGATGAGATTCCCCCAGGCGTGTGTGTGAGATGATTCCCCCAGGGTATGTGTGATGAGATTCCCCCAGGTGTATGTGTGATGAGATTCCCCAAGTTGTGTGTGTGATGAGATTCCCCCAAGGTGTGTGTGTGATGAGATTCCCCCATGTGTGTGTGTGATGGAGATTTCCCCAGGCGTGGGTGTGATGAGATTCCCCCAGTCGTGGGGTGTGATGAGATTCCCCCAGGTGTGTGTGTTGATGAGATTCCACCAGGCATGGGTGTGATGAGATTTCCCAGGTGTGTGTGTGATGTGATTCCCCCAGGCGTGTGTGTGATGAGATTCCCCAGGCGTGTGTGTGATCGCTTCCCCCAGGCGTTGCTGTGATCAGATTCCTCCAGGCGTGTGTGTGATGAGATTCCTCCAGGCGAGAATGTGATGTGATTCCCCCAGGCGTGTGTGAGGGTGATTCCCCAGGCGTGTGTGTGAGATGATTCCCCAGGTGTAGTGTGATGAGATTCCCCCAGGTGTATGTGTGATGAGATTCCCCCAAGTGTGTGTGTGATGAGATTCCCCCAAGTGTGTGTGGTGATGAGATTCCCCCATGTGTGTGTGTGATGAGATTTCCCCAGGTGTGTGTGTGATGAGATTCCACCAGGCATGGGTGTGTGATGAGATTTCCCCAGGTGTGTGTGTGATGAGATTCCCCCAGGCGGTGGTGTGATGAGATTCCCCCAGGTGTATGTGTGATGAGATTCCCCCAGGTATATGTGTGATGAGATTCCCCCAGGTATGGGTGTGATGAGATTCCCCCAGGTGTATGTGTGATGAGTTTCCCCCAGGCGTGGGGATGAGATTCCCCCAGGGGTGAGATTCCCCCAGGCGTGTGTGTGATGAGATTCCCCCAGGCGTGTGTGTGATGAGATTCCCCCAGGCGTTGTGATCCCCTGTGTGTGATCAGATTCCTCCAGGCGTGTGTGTGATGAGATTCCTCCAGGCGAGAATGTGATGTGATTCCCCAGGCGTGTGTGTGAGATGATTCCCCCAGGTGTATGTGTGATGAGATTCCCCCAGGTGTATGTGTGATGAGATTCCCCCAAGTGTGTGTGTGATGAGATTCCTCCAGGCAAGAATGTGATGTGATTCCCCCAGGCGTGTGTGAGGTGATTGCCCCAGGCGTGTGGTGAGATGATTCCCCCAGGTGTATGTGTGATGAGATTCCCCCAGGTGTATGTGTGATGAGATTCCCCCAAGTGTGTGTGTGTGAGATTCCCCCAAGTGTGTGTGTGATGAGATTCCCCCATGTGTGTGTGTGATGAGATTTCCCCAGGCGTGGGTGTGATGAGATTCCCCCAGGTGTATGTGTGATGAGATTCCCCCAGGCGTGGGTGTGATGAGAGATTCCCCCAGGTGTGTGTGTGATGAGATTCCACCAGGCATGGGTGTGATGAGATTCCCCCAGGCGTGTGTGTGAGATGATTCCCCCAGGTGTATGTGTGATGAGATTCCCCCCAGGTGTATGTGTGATGAGATTCCCCCAAGTGTGTGTGATGAGATTCCCCAAGTGTGTGTGTGATGAGATTCCCCCCATGTGTGTGTGTGATGAGATTTCCCCAGGCGTGGGTGTGATGAGATTCCCCCAGGCGTGGGTGTGATGAGATTCCCCCAGGTGTGTGTGTGATGAGATTCCACCAGGCATGGGTGTGATGAGATTTCCCCAGTGTGTGTGTGATGTGATTCCCCAGGCGTGTGTGGTGATGAGATTCCCCCAGGCGTGTGTGTGATCAGATTCCCCCAGGCGTGTGTGTGATCAGATTCCTCAAGGCGTGTGTGTGATGTGATTCCCCCAGGCGTGTGTGAGGTGATTCCCCCAGGCGTGTGTGTGAGATTTAGGTATGTCCAGGTGATGTGTGATGAGATTCCCCCAGGTGTATGTGTGATGAGATTCCCCCAAGTGTGTGTGTGATGAGATTCCCCCAAGTGTGTGTGTGATGAGATTCCCCCATGTGTGTGTGTGATGAGATTTCCCCAGGCGGGGGTGTGTGAGATTCCCCAGGTGTATGTGTGATGAGATTCCCCAGGCGTGGGTGTGATGAGATTCCCCCAGGTGTGTGTGTGATGAGATTCCACCAGGCATGGTGTGATGAGATTTCCCCAGGCATGGGTGTGATGAGATTCCCCAGGTGTGTGTGTGATGAGATTCCCCCAGGCGTGGGTGTGATGAGATTCCCCCAGGTGTATGTGTGATGAGATTCCCCAGGTATATGTGTGATGAGATTCCCCCAGGTATGGGTGTGATGAGATTCCCCCAGGTGTATGTGTGATGAGTTTCCCCCAGGCTGTGGGTGTGATGAGATTCCCCCAGGCGTGTGTGTGATGAGATTCCCCCAGGCGTGTGTGTGATCAGATTCCTCCAGGCGGTGTGTGTGATGATATTCCTCCAGGCGAGAATGTGATGTGATTCCCCAGGCGTATGTGTGAGGTGATTCCCCCAGGCGTGTGTGTGAGATGATTCCCCCAGGTGTGTGTGTGATGAGATTCTCCCAGGTGTATGTGTGATCAGATTCCCCAGGTGTATGTGTGATGAGATTGCCCCAGGCGTGGGTGTGATGAGATTCCCCCAGGTGTATGTGTGATGAGATTCCCCCAGGTGGTGTGATGAGATTCCCCCAGGCGTGGGTGTGATGAGATTCCCCCAGGTGTGTGTGTGATGAGATTCCACCAGGTGTTGGTGTGATGAGATTTCCCAGGTGTGTTGTGATGAGATTCCCCCAGGCGGGGTGTGATGAGATTGTGTGTGTGTGTGATGAGATTTCACCAGGTGTGGGTGTGATGAGATTCCCCAGGTGTGTGTGATGAGATTCCCCAGGCGTGGGTGTGATGAGATTCCCCAGGGAATGTGTGATGAGATTCCCCCAGGGGTGAATGTGTGATGAGATTCCCCCAGGCTGTGTGTGTGATGAGATTCCCCCAGGTGTGGTGTGATGAGATTCCCCAGGCGTGGGTGTGATGAGATTCCCCAGGTGTATGTGTGATGAGATTCCCCCAGGCGGGGTGTGATGTGTGATGAGATTCCCCCAGGTGTGTGTGTGATGAGATTCCCCAGGCATGGGTGTGATGAGATTTCCCCAGGTGTGTGTGTGATGAGATTCCCCCAGGCGTGGGTGTGATGAGATTCCCCAGGTGTATGTGTGATGAGATTCCCCCAGGTATGTGTGATGAGATTCCCCAGGCATGGTGTGTGATGAGATTCCCCCAGGTGTATGTGTGATGAGATTCCCCCAGGTGTATGTGTGATGAGATTCCCCCAGGGTGTGTGTGTGATGAGATTCCCCCAGGCGTGTGTGTGATGAGATTCCCCAGGCGTGTGTGTGATGAGAGATCCCCAGGCGTGGGTGTGATGAGATTCCCCCAGGTGTGTGTGTGATGAGATTCCACCAGGCGTGGTGGTGTGTGATGAGATTTCCCCAGGTGTGTGTGATGAGATCCCCCAGGCGTGGGTGTGATGAGATTCCCCCAGGTGTATGTGTGATGAGATTCCCCAGGTAATGTGTGATGAGATTCCCCCAGGTGGGTGTGATGAGATTCCCCAGGTGTATGTGTGATGAGATTCCCCCAGGTGTATGTGTGATGAGATTCCCCCAGCGTGGGTGTGTGATGTGATGTGTGTGTGATGAGATTCCCCAGGCGTTTGTGTGATCAGATTCCTCCAGGCGTGTGTGTGATGATATTCCTCCAGGCGAGAATGTGATGTGATTCCCCAGGCGGTTGTGTGAGGTGATTCCCCAGGTGTGTGTGTGAGATGATTCCCCAGGTGTATGTGTGATGAGATTCCCCCAGGTGTATGTGTGATGAGATTCCCCAGGTGTGTGTGTGTGATGAGATTCCCCAGGTGTGTGTGTGATGAGATTCCCCAGGTGTATGTGTGATGAGATTCCCCAGAAGTGGGTGTGATGAGATTCCCCCAGGTGTGTGTGTGATGAGATTCCCCAGGTGTGGGGTGTGTGTGATGTTGTGATGAGATTCCCCAGGTGAATGTGTGATGAGATTCCCCCAGGTGAATGTGTGATGAGATTCCCCCAGGCATGGTGTGATGAGATTCCCCCAGGTGTATGTGTGATGAGATTCCCCCAGGCATGGGTGTGTGATGAGATTTCCCCAGGTGTATGTGTGATGAGATTCCCCCAGGGTGTATGTGTGATGAGATTCCCCCAGGTATATGTGTGATGAGATTCCCCCAGGTGGGTGTGTGATGAGATTCCCCCAGGTGTGTGTGTGATGAGATTCCCCAGGTGTATGTGTGATGAGATTCCCCCAGGCGTGGTTGTGATGAGATTCCCCCAGGTGTGTGTGTGTGATGAGATTCCACCAGGCATGGGTGTGATGAGATTTCCCAGGTGTGTGTGTGATGTGATTCCCCCAGGTGTGTGTGTGTGATGAGATTCCCCCAGGCGTGTGTGTGATCAGATTCCCCCAGGTGTGTGTGTGATCAGATTCCTCCAGGCGTGTGTGTGATGAGATTCCTCCAGGCGAGAATGTGATGTGATTCCCCCAGGCGTGTGTGAGGTGATTCCCCCAGGCGTGTGTGTGAGATGATTCCCCCAGGTGTATGTGTGATGAGATTCCCCCAGGTGTATGTGTGATGAGATTCCCCAAGTGTGTGTGTGATGAGATTCCTCCAGGCGAGAATGGGTGATGTGATTCCCCAGGCGTGTGTGATGAGATTCCCCCAGGCGTGTGTGTGAGATGATTCCCCCAGGTGTATGTGTGATGAGATTCCCCCAGGTGTATGTGTGATGAGATTCCCCCAAGTGTGTGTGTGATGAGATTCCCCAAGTGTGTGTGTGATGAGATTCCCCATGTGTTGTGTGATGAGATTTCCCCAGGCGTGGGTGTGATGAGATTCCCCCAGGTGTATGTGTGATGAGATTCCCCAGGCGTGGGTGTGATGAGATTCCCCCAGGGTGTGTGTGATGAGATTCCACCAGGCAGGGTGTGATGAGATTCCCCCAGGCGTGTGTGTGAGATGATTCCCCCAGGTGTATGTGTGATGAGATTCCCCCAGGTGTATGTGTGATGAGATTCCCCCAAGTGTGTGTGTGATGAGATTCCCCCAAGGTGTGTGTGATGAGATTCCCATGTGTGTGTGTGAGATTGTGATGGTGATGTGATTCCCCCAGGCGTGTGTGAGGTGATTCCCCCAGGCGTGTGTGTGAGATGATTCCCCCAGGTGTATGTGTGATGAGATTCCCCAGGTGTGTGTGATGAGATTCCCCCAAGTGTGTGTGTGATGAGATTCCCCCAGGTGTGTGTGTGATGAGATTCCCCAGGCGTGGGTGTGATGAGATTCCCCAGGTGTATGTGTGATGAGATTCCCCCAGGCGTGGGTGTGATGAGATTCCCCAGGTGTGTGTGTGATGAGATTCCACCAGGCTGGGGTGTGATGAGATTTCCCCAGGTGTATGTGTGATGAGATTCCCCAGGGTGGGTGTGATGAGATTCCCCAGGTGTGTGTGTGATGAGATTTCCCCAGTGTGTGTGTGATGAGATTCCCCCAGGCGTGTGTGTGTGTGTGTGATGAGATTCCCCCAGGCGTGTGTGTGATAGATTCCCCCAGGCGTGTGTGTGATCAGATTCCCCCAGGCGTGTGTGTGATGAGATTCCTCCAGGCGAGGTGTGATGTGATTCCCCAGGCGTGTGTGAGGTGATTCCCCCAGGCGTGTGTGTGAGATGATTCCCCCAGGTGTATGTGTGTGATGAGATTCCCCCAGGTGTATGTGTGATGAGATTCCCCCAAGTGTGTGTGTGATGAGATTCCTCCAGGTGTGTGAATGTGATGTGATTCCCCCAGGCGTGGGGAGGTGATTGCCCCAGGCGTGTGTGTGAGAGATTCCCCAGGTGTATGTGTGATGAGATTCCCCCAGGTGTATGTGTGATGAGATTCCCCAAGTGGTGTGTGTGAGATTCCCCAAGGTGGTGTGATGAGATTCCCCCAGTGTGTGTGTGATGAGATTTCCCCAGGCGTGGGTGTGATGAGATTCCCCCAGGTGTATGTGTGATGAGATTCCCCAGGCGTGTGGTGTGTGATGAGATTCCCCCAGGTGTGTGTGTGTGATGAGATTCCACCAGGCATGGGTGTGATGAGATTCCCCAGGCGTGTGTGTGAGATGATTCCCCCAGGTGTATGTGTGATGAGATTCCCCCAGGTGTATGTGTGATGAGATTCCCCAGTGTGTGTGTGATGAGATTCCCCAAGGTGGGTGTGTGATGAGATTCCCCCATGTGTGTGTGTGATGAGATTCCCCAGGGTGGGTGTGTGATGAGATTCCCCAGGCGGGTGTGTGATGAGATTCCCCCAGGTGTGTGTGTGATGAGATTCCCCAGGCATGGGTGTGATGAGATTCCCCCAGGTGTGTGTGTGATGAGATTCCCCCAGGGTGTGTGTGATGAGATTCCCCAGGCGTGTGTGTGATGAGATTCCCCCAGGCGTGCGTGTGTTGTGAGATTCCCCCAGGGTGTGTGTGATGAGATTCCCCCAGGCGTGTGTTGATGGAGATTCCCCAGGTGGTGTGTGAGATGATTCCCCCAGGTGTATGTGTGATGAGATTCCCCCAGGTGTATGTGTGATGAGATTCCCCCAGTGTGGTGTGTGATGAGATTCCCCAAGTGTGTGTGTGATGAGATTCCCCCAGGTGTGTGTGTGATGAGATTCCCCAGGCGTGGGTGTGATGAGATTCCCCAGGTGTGTGTGTGATGAGATTCCCCCAGGCGTGGTGTGATGAGATTTCCCCAGGTGTGTGTGTGATGAGATTCCACCAGGCATGGGTGTGATGAGATTTCCCCAGGCATGGTGTGATGAGATTTCCCCAGGTGTGTGTGTGTGATGAGATTCCCCCAGGCGTGGTGTGTGATGAGATTCCCCAGGTGTATGTGTGATGAGATTCCCCCAGGTGTGTGTGTGATGAGATTCCCAGGTAGGTGGGTGTGATGAGATTTCCCCAGGTGTATGTGTGATGAGATTTCCCCAGGGTGGGTGTGATGAGATTCCCCAGGCGTGTGTGTGATGAGATTCCCCCAGGCGTGTGTGTGATGAGATTCCCAGGCGTGTGTGTGTGATGATATTCCTCCAGGCGAGATGTGATGTGATTCCCCAGGCGTGTGTGTGATGTGATTCCCCAGGCGTGTGTGTGAGATGATTCCCCAGGTGTGTGTGTGATGAGATTCCCCAGGTGTATGTGTGATGAGATTCCCCCAGGTGTATGTGTGATGAGATTTCCCCAGGTGGGGTGTGATGAGATTCCCCCAGGTGTATGTGTGATGATGAGATTCCCAGGTGTGTGTGATGAGATTCCCCAGGCGTGGGTGTGATGAGATTCCCCCAGGGTGTGTGTGATGAGATTCCACCAGGTGTTGTGTGATGAGATTTCCCCAGGTGGTGTGTGATGAGATTCCCCAGGCGTGGGTGTGTGATGAGATTCCACCAGGTGTGGTGTGATGAGATTTCCCAGGGTGTGTGTGATGAGATTCCCCCAGGCGTGGGTGTGTGATGAGTTCCCCCAGGTGAATGTGTGATGAGATTCCCCAGGTGAATGTGTGATGAGATTCCCCCAGGCGTGGGTGTGATGAGATTCCCCCAGGTGTGTGTGTGATGAGATTCCCCAGGCGTGGGTGTGTGATGAGATTCCCCCAGGTGTATGTGTGATGAGATTCCCCCAGGCGTGGGTGTGATGAGATTCCCCCAGGTGTGTGTGTGATGAGATTCCACCAGGTGTGGGTGTGATGAGATTTCCCCAGGTGTGTGTGATGAGATTCCCCCAGGTGAATGTGTGATGAGATTCCCCCAGGTGAATGTGTGATGAGATTCCCCCAGGCCTGGGTGTGATGAGATTCCCCCAGGCATGGGTGTGATGAGATTCCCCCAGGTGTATGTGTGATGAGATTCCCCCAGGCGTGGGTGTGATGAGATTCCCGCAGGTGTATGTGTGATGAGATTCCCCCAGGTGTGGGTGTGATGAGATTCCACCAGGTGTATGTGTGATGAGATTCCCCCAGGCGTGGGTGTGATTAGATTCCCCCAGGTGTATGTGTGATGAGTTTCCCCCAGGCGTGGGTGTGATGAGATTCCCCCAGGCGTGTGTGTGATGAGATTCCCCCAGGCGTGGTGTGTGATGAGATTCCCCCAGGCGTGTGTGTGATCAGATTCCTCCAGGCGTGTGTGTGATGATATTCCTCCAGGCGAGAATGTGATGTGATTCCCCCAGGCGTGTGTGTGAGGTGATTCCCCCAGGCGTGTGTGTGAGATGATTCCCCCAGGTGTGTGTGTGATGAGATTCTCCCAGGTGTATGTGTGATCAGATTCCCCCAGGTGTATGTGTGATGAGATTCCCCCAGGTGTATGTGTGATGAGATTCCCCCAGGCGTGGGTGTGATGAGATTCCCCCAGGTGTATGTGTGATGAGATTCCCCCAGGCGTGGGTGTGATGAGATTCTCCCAGGTGTATGTGTGATGAGATTCCCCCAGGTGTATGTGTTATGAGATTCCCCCAGGCGTGGGTGTGATGAGATTCCCCCAGGTGTGTGTGTGATGAGATTCCACCAGGTGTGGGTGTGATGAGATTTCCCCAGGTGTTGTGTGATGAGATTCCCCCAGGTGAATGTGTGATGAGATTCCCCCAGGTGAATGTGTGATGAGATTCCCCCAGGCCTGGGTGTGATGAGATTCCCCCCAGGCATGGGTGTGATGAGATTCCCCCAGGTGTATGTGTGATGAGATTCCCCCAGGCGTGGGTGTGATGAGATTCCCGCAGGTGTATGTGTGATGAGATTCCCCCAGGTGTGGGTGTGATGAGATTCCACCAGGTGTATGTGTGATGAGATTCCCCAGGCGTGGGTGTGATTAGATTCCCCCAGGTGTATGTGTGATGAGTTTCCCCCAGGCGTGGGTGTGATGAGATTCCCCCAGGCGTGTGTGTGATGAGATTCCCCCAGGCGTGTGTGTGATGAGATTCCCCCAGGCGTGTGTGTGATCAGATTCCTCCAGGCGTGTGTGTGATGATATTCCTCCAGGCGAGAATGTGATGTGATTCCCCCAGGCGTGTGTGTGAGGTGATTCCCCCAGGCGTGTGTGTGAGATGATTCCCCCAGGTGTGTGTGTGATGAGATTCTCCCAGGTGTATGTGTGATGAGATTCCACCAGGTGTTGGTGTGATGAGATTTCCCCAGGTGTGTGTGATGAGATTCCCCCAGGCGTGGGTGTGATGAGATTCCACCAGGTGTGGGTGTGATGAGATTTCCCCAGGTGTGTGTGATGAGATTCCCCCAGGCGTGGGTGTGATGAGATTCCCCAGGTGAATGTGTGATGAGATTCCCCCAGGTGAATGTGTGATGAGATTCCCCCAGGCCTGGGTGTGATGAGATTCCCCCATGTGTGTGTGTGATGAGATTTCCCCAGGCGTGGGTGTGATGAGATTCCCCCAGGTGTATGTGTGATGAGATACCCCCAGGCGTGGGTGTGATGAGATTCCCCCAGGTGTGTGTGTGATGAGATTCCACCAGGCATGGGTGTGATGATATTTCCCCAGGTGTGTGTGTGATGAGATTCCCCCAGGCGTGGGTGTGATGAGATTCCCCCAGGTGTATGTGTGATGAGATTCCCCCAGGTATATGTGTGATGAGATTCCCCCAGGCATGGGTGTGATGAGATTCCCCCAGGTGTATGTGTGATGAGATTCCCCCAGGTATATGTGTGATGAGATTCCCCCAGGCATGGGTGTGATGAGATTTCCCCAGGTGTGTGTGTGATGAGATTCCCCCAGGCGTGGGTGTGATGAGATTCCCCCAGGTGAATGTGTGATGAGATTCCCCCAGGTGAATGTGTGATGAGATTCCCCCAGGCCTGGGTGTGATGAGATTCCCCCATGTGTGTGTGTGATGAGATTTCCCCAGGCGTGGGTGTGATGAGATTCCCCCAGGTTTATGTGTGATGAGATACCCCCAGGCGTGGGTGTGATGAGATTCCCCCAGGTGTGTGTGTGATGAGATTCCACCAGGCATGGGTGTGATGAGATTTCCCCAGGTGTGTGTGTGATGAGATTCCCCCAGGCGTGGGTGTGATGAGATTCCCCCAGGTGTGTGTGTGATGAGATTCCACCAGGTGTGGGTGTGATGAGATTTCCCCAGGTGTGTGTGATGAGATTCCCCCAGGTGAATGTGTGATGAGATTCCCCCAGGTGAATGTGTGATGAGATTCCCCCAGGCGTGGGTGTGATGAGATTCCCGCAGGTGTATGTGTGATGAGATTCCCCCAGGTGTGGGTGTGATGAGATTCCACCAGGTGTATGTGTGATGAGATTCCCCCAGGCGTGGGTGTGATTAGATTTCCCCAGGTGTATGTGTGATGAGATTCCCCCAGGCGTGGGTGTGATGAGATTCCCCCAGGCGTGTGTGTGTGATGAGATTCCACCAGGTGTGGGTGTGATGAGATTTCCCCAGGTGTGTGTGATGAGATTCCCCCAGGCGTGGGTGTGATGAGATTCCACCAGGTGTGGGTGTGATGAGATTTCCCCAGGTGAATGTGTGATGAGATTCCCCCAGGTGAATGTGTGATGAGATTCCCCCAGGCGTGTGTGTGAGGTGATTCCCCCAGGCGTGTGTGTGAGAAGATTCCCCCAGGTGTATGTGTGATGAGATTCCCCCAGGTGTATGTGTGATGAGATTCCCCCAGGTGTGTGTGTGATGAGATTCTCCCAGGTGTATGTGTGATCAGATTCCCCCAGGTGTGTGTGTGATTAGATTCCCCCATGTGTGTATGTGATGAGATTCCCCCAGGCGTGGGTGTGATGAGATTCCACCAGGTGTATGTGTGATGAGATTCCCCAGGCGTGGGTGTGATGAGATTCCCCCAGGTGTATGTGTGATGAGATTCCCCCAGGCGTGGGTGTGATGAGATTCCCCCAGGTGTATGTGTGATGAGATTCCCCCAGGCGTGGGTGTGATGAGATTCTCCCAGGCGTATGTGTGATGAGATTCCCCCAGGTGTATGTGTTATGAGATTCCCCCAGGCGTGGGTGTGATGAGATTCCCCCAGGTGTGTGTGTGATGAGATTCCACCAGGTGTGGGTGTGATGAGATTTCCCCAGGTGTGTGTGATGAGATTCCCCCAGGTGAATGTGTGATGAGATTCCCCCAGGTGAATGTGTGATGAGATTCCCCCAGGCCTGGGTGTGATGAGATTCCCCCAGGCATGGGTGTGATGAGATTCCCCCAGGTGTATGTGTGATGAGATTCCCCCAGGCGTGGGTGTGATGAGATTCCCGCAGGTGTATGTGTGATGAGATTCCCCCAGGTGTGGGTGTGATGAGATTCCACCAGGTGTATGTGTGATGAGATTCCCCCAGGCGTGGGTGTGATTAGATTCCCCCAGGTGTATGTGTGATGAGTTTCCCCCAGGCGTGGGTGTGATGAGATTCCCCCAGGCGTGTGTGTGATGAGATTCCCCCAGGCGTGTGTGTGATGAGATTCCCCCAGGCGTGTGTGTGATCAGATTCCTCCAGGCGTGTGTGTGATGATATTCCTCCAGGCGAGAATGTGATGTGATTCCCCCAGGCGTGTGTGTGAGGTGATTCCCCCAGGCGTGTGTGTGAGATGATTCCCCCAGGTGTGTGTGTGATGAGATTCTCCCAGGTGTATGTGTGATCAGATTCCCCCAGGTGTATGTGTGATGAGATTCCCCCAGGTGTATGTGTGATGAGATTCCCCCAGGCGTGGGTGTGATGAGATTCCCCCAGGTGTATGTGTGATGAGATTCCCCCAGGCGTGGGTGTGATGAGATTCTCCCAGGTGTATGTGTGATGAGATTCCCCCAGGTGTATGTGTTATGAGATTCCCCCAGGCGTGGGTGTGATGAGATTCCCCCAGGTGTGTGTGTGATGAGATTCCACCAGGTGTGGGTGTGATGAGATTTCCCCAGGTGTGTGTGATGAGATTCCCCCAGGTGAATGTGTGATGAGATTCCCCCAGGTGAATGTGTGATGAGATTCCCCCAGGCCTGGGTGTGATGAGATTCCCCCAGGCATGGGTGTGATGAGATTCCCCCAGGTGTATGTGTGATGAGATTCCCCCAGGCGTGGGTGTGATGAGATTCCCGCAGGTGTATGTGTGATGAGATTCCCCCAGGTGTGGGTGTGATGAGATTCCACCAGGTGTATGTGTGATGAGATTCCCCCAGGCGTGGGTGTGATTAGATTCCCCCAGGTGTATGTGTGATGAGTTTCCCCCAGGCGTGGGTGTGATGAGATTCCCCCAGGCGTGTGTGTGATGAGATTCCCCCAGGCGTGTGTGTGATGAGATTCCCCCAGGCGTGTGTGTGATCAGATTCCTCCAGGCGTGTGTGTGATGATATTCCTCCAGGCGAGAATGTGATGTGATTCCCCCAGGCGTGTGTGTGAGGTGATTCCCCCAGGCGTGTGTGTGAGATGATTCCCCCAGGTGTGTGTGTGATGAGATTCTCCCAGGTGTATGTGTGATGAGATTCCACCAGGTGTTGGTGTGATGAGATTTCCCCAGGTGTGTGTGATGAGATTCCCCCAGGCGTGGGGTGTGATGAGATTCCACCAGGTGTGGGTGTGATGAGATTTCCCCAGGTGTGTGTGATGAGATTCCCCCAGGCGTGGGTGTGATGAGATTCCCCCAGGTGAATGTGTGATGAGATTCCCCCAGGTGAATGTGTGATGAGATTCCCCCAGGCCTGGGTGTGATGAGATTCCCCCATGTGTGTGTGTGATGAGATTTCCCCAGGCGTGGGTGTGATGAGATTCCCCCAGGTGTATGTGTGATGAGATACCCCCAGGCGTGGGTGTGATGAGATTCCCCCAGGTGTGTGTGTGATGAGATTCCACCAGGCATGGGTGTGATGATATTTCCCCAGGTGTGTGTGTGATGAGATTCCCCCAGGCGTGGGTGTGATGAGATTCCCCCAGGTGTATGTGTGATGAGATTCCCCCAGGTATATGTGTGATGAGATTCCCCCAGGCATGGGTGTGATGAGATTCCCCCAGGCGTGGGTGTGATGAGATTCCCCCAGGTGTATGTGTGATGAGATTCCCCCAGGTATATGTGTGATGAGATTCCCCCAGGCATGGGTGTGATGAGATTCCCCCAGGTGTATGTGTGATGAGATTCCCCCAGGTGTATGTGTGATGAGATTCCCCCAGGCGTGGGTGTGATGAGATTCCCCCAGGCGTTTGTGTGATCAGATTCCTCCAGGCGTGTGTGTGATGATATTCCTCCAGGCGAGAATGTGATGTGATTCCCCCAGGCGTGTGTGTGAGGTGATTCCCCCAGGCGTGTGTGTGAGATGATTCCCCCAGGTGTATGTGTGATGAGATTCCCCCAGGTGTATGTGTGATGAGATTCCCCCAGGTGTGTGTGTGATGAGATTCTCCCAGGTGTATGTGTGATCAGATTCCCCCAGGTGTATGTGTTATGAGATTCCCCCAGGCGTGGGTGTGATGAGATTCCCCCAGGTGTGTGTGTGATGAGATTCCACCAGGTGTGGGTGTGATGAGATTTCTCCAGGTGAATGTGTGATGAGATTCCCCCAGGTGAATGTGTGATGAGATTCCCCCAGGCCTGGGTGTGATGAGATTCCCCAGGCATGGGTTTGATGAGATTCCCCCAGGTGTATGTGTGATGAGATTCCCCCAGGCATGGGTTTGATGAGATTCCCCCAGGTGTATGTGTGATGAGATTCCCCCAGGTGTATGTGTGATGAGATTCCCCCAGGTATATGTGTGATGAGATTCCCCCAGGCATGGGTGTGATGAGATTCCCCAGGCATGGGTTTGATGAGATTCCCCCAGGTGTATGTGTGATGAGATTCCCCCAGGCATGGGGTGTGATGAGATTCCCCCAGGTGTATGTGTGATGAGATTCCCCCAGGTGTATGTGTGATGAGATTCCCCCAGGTGTATGTGTGATGAGATTCCCCCAGGTGTATGTGTGATGAGATTCCCCCAGGCGTGGGTGTGATGAGATTCCCCCAGGCGTGTGTGTGATGAGATTCCCCCAGGCGTGGGTGTGATGAGATTCCCCCAGGCGTGGGTGTGATGAGATTCCCCCAGGTGTGTGTGTGATGAGATTCCACCAGGCGTGGGTGTGATGAGATTTCCCCAGGTGTGTGTGTGATGAGATTCCCCCAGGCGTGGGTGTGATGAGATTCCCCCAGGTATATGTGTGATGAGATTCCCCCAGGCGTGGGTGTGATGAGATTCCCCCAGGTGTATGTGTGATCAGATTCCCCCAGGTGTATGTGTGATGAGATTCCCCCAGGCGTGGGTGTGATGAGATTCCCCCAGGTGTATTTGTTATGAGATTCCCCCAGGCGTGGGTGTGATGAGATTCCCCCAGGCGTGGGTGTGATGAGATTCCCCCAGGTGTGTGTGTGATGAGATTCCCCCAGGTGTATGTGTGATGAGATTCCCCCAGGTATATGTGTGATGAGATTCCCCCAGGCGTGGGTGTGATGAGATTCCCCCAGGCGTGGGTGTGATGAGATTCCCCCAGGTGTGTGTGTGATGAGATTTCCCCAGGTGAATGTGTGATGAGATTCCCCCAGGTGAATGTGTGATGAGATTCCCCCAGGCCTGGGTGTGATGAGATTCCCCAGGCATGGGTTTGATGAGATTCCCCCAGGTGTATGTGTGATGAGATTCCCCCAGGCATGGGTGTGATGAGATTCCCCCAGGTGTATGTGTGATGAGATTCCCCCAGGTGTATGTGTGATGAGATTCCCCCAGGTATATGTGTGATGAGATTCCCCCAGGCATGGGTGTGATGAGATTCCCCAGGCATGGGTTTGATGAGATTCCCCCAGGTGTATGTGTGATGAGATTCCCCCAGGCATGGGTGTGATGAGATTCCCCCAGGTGTATGTGTGATGAGATTCCCCCAGGTGTATGTGTGATGAGATTCCCCCAGGTGTATGTGTGATGAGATTCCCCCAGGTGTATGTGTGATGAGATTCCCCCAGGCGTGGGTGTGATGAGATTCCCCCAGGCGTGTGTGTGATGAGATTCCCCCAGGCGTGGGTGTGATGAGATTCCCCCAGGCGTGGGTGTGATGAGATTCCCCCAGGTGTGTGTGTGATGAGATTCCACCAGGCGTGGGTGTGATGAGATTTCCCCAGGTGTGTGTGTGATGAGATTCCCCCAGGCGTGGGTGTGATAAGATTCCCCCAGGTATATGTGTGATGAGATTCCCCCAGGCGTGGGTGTGATGAGATTCCCCCAGGTGTATGTGTGATCAGATTCCCCCAGGTGTATGTGTGATGAGATTCCCCCAGGCGTGGGTGTGATGAGATTCCCCCAGGTGTATTTGTTATGAGATTCCCCCAGGCGTGGGTGTGATGAGATTCCCCCAGGCGTGGGTGTGATGAGATTCCCCCAGGCGTGGGTGTGATGAGATTCCCCCAGGTGTGTGTGTGATGAGATTCCCCCAGGTGTATGTGTGATGAGATTCCCCCAGGTATATGTGTGATGAGATTCCCCCAGGCATGGGTGTGATGAGATTCCCCCAGGTGTATGTGTGATGAGATTCCCCCAGGTGTATGTGTGATGAGATTCCCCCAGGCGTGGGTGTGATGAGATTCCCCCAGGCGTGGGTGTGATGAGATTCCCCCAGGCGTGTGTGTGATGAGATTCCCCCAGGCGTGGGTGTGATGAGATTCCCCCAGGTGTGTGTGATGAGATTCCACCAGACGTGGGTGTGATGAGATTTCCCCAGGTGTGTGTGTGATGAGATTCCCCCAGGCGTGGGTGTGATGAGATTCCCCCAGGCGTGTGTGTGATGAGATTCCCCCAGGCGTGTGTGTGATCAGATTCCTCCAGGCGTGTGTGTGATGATATTCCTCCAGGCGAGAATGTGATGTGATTCCCCCCGGCCTGTGTGTGAGGTGATTCCCCCAGGCGTGTGTGTGAGATGAGTCCCCCAGGTGTATGTGTGATGAGATTCCCCCAGGTGTATGTGTGATGAGATTCCCCCAGGTGTGTGTGTGATGAGATTCTCCCAGGTGTATGTGTGATCAGATTCCCCCAGGTGTATGTGTGATGAGATTCCCCCAGGCGTGGGTGTGATGAGATTCCCCCAGGTGTATGTGTGATGAAATTCCCCCAGGTGTATGTGTTATGAGATTCCCCCAGGCGTGGGTGTGATGAGATTCCCCCAGGTGTGTGTGTGTGTGATGAGATTCCACCAGGTGTGGGTGTGATGAGATTTCCCCAGGTGTGTGTGATGAGATTCCCCCAGGCGTGGGTGTGATGAGATTCCACCAGGTGTGGGTGTGATGAGATTTCCCCAGGTGAATGTGTGATGAGATTCCCCCAGGTGAATGTGTGATGAGATTCCCCCAGGCGTGTGTGTGAGGTGATTCCCCCAGGCGTGTGTGTGAGATGATTCCCCCAGGTGTATGTGTGATGAGATTCCCCCAGGTGTATGTGTGATGAGATTCCCCCAGGTGTGTGTGTGATGAGATTCTCCCAGGTGTATGTGTGATCAGATTCCCCCAGGTGTGTGTTTGATGAGATTCCCCCAGGCGTGGGTGTGATGAGATTCCACCAGGTGTATGTGTGATGAGATTCCCCCAGGCGTGGGTGTGATGAGATTCCCCCAGGTGTATGTGTGATGAGATTCCCCCAGGCGTGGGTGTGATGAGATTCCCCCAGGTGTATGTGTGATGAGATTCCCCCAGGCGTGGGTGTGATGAGATTCCCCCAGGTGTATGTGTGATGAGATTCCCCCAGGTGTATGTGTTATGAGATTCCCCCAGGCGTGGGTGTGATGAGATTCCCCCAGGTGTGTGTGTGATGAGATTCCACCAGGTGTGGGTGTGATGAGATTTCCCCAGGTGTGTGTGATGAGATTCCCCCAGGTGAATGTGTGATGAGATTCCCCCAGGTGAATGTGTGATGAGATTCCCCCAGGCCTGGGTGTGATGAGATTCCCCCAGGCATGGGTGTGATGAGATTCCCCCAGGTGTATGTGTGATGAGATTCCCCCAGGCGTGGGTGTGATGAGATTCCCGCAGGTGTATGTGTGATGAGATTCCCCCAGGTGTGGGTGTGATGAGATTCCACCAGGTGTATGTGTGATGAGATTCCCCCAGGCGTGGGTGTGATTAGATTTCCCCAGGTGTATGTGTGATGAGATTCCCCCAGGCGTGGGTGTGATGAGATTCCCCCAGGTGTATGTGTGATGAGATTCCCCCAGGCGTGGGTGTGATGAGATTCCCCCAGGTGTATGTGTGATGAGATTCCCCCAGGTGTATGTGTTATGAGATTCCCCCAGGCGTGGGTGTGATGAGATTCCCCCAGGCGTGGGTGTGATGAGATTCCCCCAGGTGTGTGTGTGATGAGATTCCACCAGGTGTGGGTGTGATGAGATTTCCCCAGGTGTGTGTGATGAGATTCCCCCAGGTGAATGTGTGATGAGATTCCCCCAGGTGAATGTGTGATGAGATTCCCCAGGCCTGGTTGTGATGAGATTCCCCCAGGCATGGGTGTGATGAGATTCCCCCAGGTGTATGTGTGATGAGATTCCCCCAGGTGTGGGTGTGATGAGATTCCCGCAGGTGTATGTGTGATGAGATTCCCCCAGGTGTGGGTGTGATGAGATTTCCCCCAGGCGTGGGTGTGATGAGATTCCCCCAGGCGTGGGTGTGATGAGATTCCCCCAGGCGTGGGTGTGATGAGATTCCCCCAGGTGTGGGTGTTATGAGATTCCCCCAGGCGTGGGTGTGATGAGATTCCCCCAGGTGTATGTGTGATGAGGTGTATGTGTTTACACTAATGCTCTCTCCTGGCGAGACATCATTAATTTGTCCCAGTGCTTTCATATTATGGATGCATACATTTATTTAGACTTGTGCAAATATTTGCAGAGAGTGTGGGTGTGTGTTTATATGCGTGTAGTTATCTGTGGATAATGAATGTTTATATCCTTTGGGCTAAATGCTGCGTATTCAAACTAATCAATCAAATAAACTGATTACTGATTGGGTGGTAGTCACCTGGTTGTCACTTTACTCTGAGGATGGCATGTCATTTCAATAAAGATTTGTTTAATGTTGCAGTCAATATTTTGTTACTTTACCAGTGTCTTGGCCTTTTGCATGAACCATGTCCACACAAGTTTAGCATTCTAATTTCTGCCATTTTCATGTACTTAATTTTTTTTTTTTTTTTTTTACAGCTGAACAAAAATACAAATACAAAGTTTAAAGTGTTGGTGCCATGTTTCATGAGTTGAAATAAACGATCCCAGACACTTTCCATTCCCACAAAAAGCGCAAATTTGTTTACAATCCCTGTTATTTCTTCTTTGCCAAGATAATCCATCAACCTGACAGGTGTGGCATATTAAGAAGCTGATTAAACAGCATGATCATTACATACATCATTGTTCCCACCCCCTTGTGCTGGGGACAATAAAAGGCCACTCTAAAATGTGCGGTTGTCACAGAACACAATGCCACAGATCTCAAAAGTTTTTGAGGGAGCGTGCAATTGGCAGGCTGACTGCAGGAATGTCCACCAAAGCTGTTGCCAGAGAATTGAATGTTCATTTCTCTACCATAAACTGCATTCAATATTGTTTTAGAGAATTTGACAGTACGTCCAACTGGCTTAACAACCACAGACCACGTGTAACCACGCCAGGCCAGGACCTCCACATCCGGCTTCTTCACCTGAGGGATCATCTGAGACCAGCCACCCGAACAGCTGCTGAAACTGTGGTTTTGCACAATCGAAGAACTTCTGTACAAACTGTCAGAAACCGTCTCGGGGAAGGTCATATGTGTGCTCGTCGTCCCCACTAGGGTCTTGACCTGACTGCAGGTCGGCGTTGTCACAGACTTCAGTGGGCAAATGCTCACCTTCGATGGCCCCAATCAACAGCCTGATCAACAGGCCCCAATCAACAGCCTGATCAACAGGCCCTGATAAACAGCCTGATCAAAAGGCCCCAATCAACAGCCTGATCAACAGGCCCTGATCAAACAGCATGATCAACAGGCCCCAATCAACAGCATGATCAACAGGCCCCAATCAACAGCCTGATCAACAGGCCCTGATCAACAGCCTGATCAACAGGCCCTGATCAACAGCCTGATCAACAGGCCCCAATCAACAGCCTGATCAACAGGCCCTAATCAACAGCCTGATCAACAGGCCCTAATCAACAGCCTGATCAACAGGCCCCAATCAACAGCCGGATCAACTCTATCCAAAGGAGATGTCTCAAGCTACATGAGGCAAATGGTGGTCACACCAGATACTGACTGGTATTTTTTAAGGTAATTGGGATTAACAGATGCATATCTGTATTCCCGGTCATGAGAAATCCATAGATGTATTTATTTAAATTGACTGATTGTAACTTTTTTGCGTGTTGCATTTATATATTTTTTCAGTGTATATTTCAGGCATTTAAAAAGGAACAGAAAGGAACTAAATAAACGGGTACTTTGTTTTGGTTTGAACCGGTTCCAAACTTTCTTTTGCTGGCCAAAACAGTGGACGGAACAACAACAAAAATGTGTTCTGTTCAGATCGGAAGAATTGGAAAATAATTTTGGTTCTAATCCAGGCTGTTATTGCCATACCTCCAAAATCAAGTCGCTGTCACGCCTGGATCATTTTGTATTGCTAGCTCCCTGCGGCAAGATTTTGATTGGATGTTACATTTCAAGAACCCTCCCCCACACATGCCCGTTGGTGCTACGTGTTATGTTCGACACATTTTTCAGAGAGTTGTTCTGTATGGTAGTTTTGCAACATTGCAGAAAATGGAAGAAAACCTGCAGGAAAAACTGCATTCTGTTTTGTCAGAAGTCTATACAAAACGAAAATCGACATACCGTGCCTTCAGAAAGTATTCACACCCTCTGACTTTTTCACATTTTGTTGTGTTACAAAGTGGGATTCAAATGTATTTAATTATATATATATTTTTTCTATTTACACTGTCAAAGTGCAAGAAAAATTCGAACAAAACATTTGTCAGTGATTACAGCTGTGAGGCTTTCTGGGTAAGTCTATAAGAGCTTTGCACACCTGGATAATATTTGCCCATTATTCTTAAAACAATTATTCAAGCTCTAGTTGGTTGTTGATCATTGCTAGACAGCCATTTTCTAGTCTTGCCATAGGTGTTCAAGCCGATTTAAGTCAAAACTGTAACTAGGCCACTCGTTTTGATAAGCAACTCCAGTGTATATTTGGCCTTGGTTGGTTATTTTCCTGCTGAAAGCTGAATTTGTCTCCTAGTGTCACGCCCTGACCTTAGAGATCCTTTTTATGTCTCTATTTTGGTTTGGTCAGGGTGTGAGTTGGGGTGGGTATTCTATGTTCTATTATTTGTATTTCTATGTTTTGGCCGGGTAGGGTTCTCAATCAGGGACAGCTGTCTATCGTTGTCTCTGATTGAGAACCATACTTAGGTAGCCATTTTTCCCACCTGTCTTTGTGGGACGTTAACTTTGTTTGTGGCACTTAGCCTTAAGCGTCACAGTTGTTTGGTATTGTTTATTGTTTATTGTTTTTGTTCGGCGTCATAAATAATAAAGGATTATGTACGCTCACCACGCGTTGGTCCAGTTCTTTCAACGGGCGTGACACCTAGTGTCTGTTGGAAAGCAGACTGAACCAAGGTTTCCTCTAGGATTTTGTCTGTGCTTAGCTCTATTCCATTTATTTTTATCCTAAAAAACTCCCTAGTCCTTGCCGATGACAAGCATGCCCATAACATGATGCAGACACCATGCTTGAAAATATAAAGAGTGCTACTCAATGACGTGTTGTGTTGGATTTGCCCCAAATATAATGCTTCATATTATTTGCCACATTTTATGCAGTATTACTTTATTGTCTAATTGCAAACAGGATGCATGTTTGGAATATTTTTTAACTGTACCGGCTTTCTTCTTCTCAGTCTGTAATATAAGTTAGTATTATGGAGTTATTACAATGTTGATGATTCATCCTCAGTTATCTCCTATCACAGCTATTAAACTCTGTAACTGTTTTAAAATCACCATTGGCCTCATTGTGAAATCCCTGAGCGGTTTCCTTCCTCTCCAACAACTGAGATAGGAAGGACGCCTCATCAATCTACTGTACACACAATACCCTAAAATTACTATATATATTTTTTTTTAATGGAAATATCACAGTTTTCAGACCCTTTACTCAGTACTTTGTTGAGGCACCTTTGGCAGCAATTACAGCCTCAAGTCTTCTTGGGTATGATGCTACAAGCTTGGCACACCTGTATTTGGGAGTTTCTTCCATTCTTCTCTGCAGAAAAAAACTCTGGAGCTCTGTCAGAGTTACCATCGGGTTCTTGGTCACCTCCCTGACCAAGGCCCTCCTCCCCCGATTGCTCAGTTTGGCCGGGCGGCCAGCTCTAGGAAGAGTCTTGGTGGTGCCGAACTTATTGTATTTAATAATTATGGTGGCCACTGTGATCTTGGGGACCTTCAATGCTGCAGAAATGTTTTGGTACCCTTCCCCAACCTGTACCTTGACACAATCCTGTCTCGAACCTCTACGGACAACTCCTTCGACCTCATGGCTTGGTTTTTGCTCTGACATGCACTGTCAACTGTGGGACCTTATATAGACAGGTGTATGCTTTTCCAAATCATGTCCAATCAATTGAATTTACCACAGGTGGATTCCAATGAAGTTGTAGAAACATGTCAAGGATGGTCAATGGATGCAGGATGCACCTGAGCTCAATTTAGATTTTCATAGCAAAGGGTCTAAATACTTATGTCAATAAGGTATTTCTGTTTTCAAACATAAAAAAACTGTTTTGTGGTAGATTGATGAGAAAAAAATACTTTTAGAATAAGGGTGTAACTTAACAGAATGTGGGAAAAGTCCAGGTGTCTGAATACTTTCTGAATGCACTGTATGCAAATAACCTCATACTTGGTGGATTTTTGATGTTATGAGGCTGTTTTGTTTCCACTGGTCCTGGGGCCCTTGTTAAGGCCAACGGCATCATGAACTCTAACAAGCTCCAGGACGTTTTAGTCAAAAACCTTGTTGCCTTTGCCAGGGGGCTGAAACTTGGCCATAAGTGGATCTTCCAGCACGACAATGACCCCAAGCAGACATCAAAATCCACAAAGAAATTGTTAATTGACCACAAAATCAACATTTTGCAAAAGCCATCTCAGTCTCCAGACTTGAACCCTGTTCAAAAACTGCAGTTTGAATTGAAGAGGACACTCCATAAGCGCAGACCGAGGGATATTAAAGGATCTGGAAAGATTCTGCATGGAGGAATGGTATAAGATCCCTCCCGATGTGTTCTCCAATCTCATGAAACATTAAAGAAAAAGGCTCAGCACAATTATCCTCGCAAGGGGAGGGTGCCAAAAAACAGGGGTGTCAATCATTTGTACACCTATCTTTCTTAGATGTGTTTCATTATACTTGCTAAACAAAACATTTTTCTCTGCGCAATTGTACAACTTTAAAATAGAATGTTCAATAGCTCAGTTCTTTTTATATAGTATTTTTCTGCTCATCTTTATCAAGGGTGCCTGTCATGTAGGAGGTGACTGTACAGTGTGCAGGCCTTTCTGTTCTTTTCGAGATGGCTGGAACTCCTCAGCAGAAAGGTGTCACCACTACAAGCCCAAAAGACATATGGTGAAACAAAGTATCCGTTTTTCTCTGACTTTCATTCAATCTATTTCAGCAGGTCTTAAACACTGAGTGGACAAAACATTAAGAACGCCTGCTCTTTCTACGACATAGACCGACCAGGTGAATCCAGGTGAAAGTCATAATCCCTTATTGATGTCACTGGTTAAATCCACTTCAGTCAGTGTAGATGAAGGGGAGAAGACGGGTTAAAGAAGGATTTGTACGCTTTGAGACAGTTGAGACATGGATTGTGTATGTGTGCCATTCAGAGAGTGAATGGGCAAGACAAAAGATTTAAGTGCCTTTGAGCGGGGTATGGTAGTAGGTGCCGACACTGCTGGGTTTTTCATGCTCGACAGTTTCCCATGTGTATCAAGAATGGTCACCCACCCAAATGACATCCAGCCAACTTCACAAAACTGCATTGGAGTCAACATAGGCCAGCATCCCTGTGAAACACTTTGAACACCTTGTAGAGTCCATGTCCCGACGAATTGAGGCTGTTCTGAGGGCAAAAGAGGATGCAACTCAATATTAGGAATTTGTTCCAAATGTTTTGTACACTCAGTAGTGTGTGTGTTCTCTTAGTTATGCAGATTGGTTTTTCTCCATGTCATTTCAATTTCAATTCAATAAATCTTTGTCCCCGAAGGCCAATTTACTTTAAAATAATAAAATAAAACATTTAAATGCAGGACATTGTGAAGCAATACATTGAAGGGAGCATACTAAATAGAGAGGGAGTGTGGGGGGGAGTGTAACATAATATAGAATTTGTCTTTGTATCTTTCAAATTGGTAGGCTTTTTATGTGCCTCAATGGAAAGAGTGGGTGTATTTTCTGCTTGTGAATAAAATGTGAAGAAGTTGCTACGTTTGTGTGTAGGTTTATGAAGATGGCAAGTGTGCAGGCTATGTCAAGACGAGCATGTTTATATTTTATATAATATGAGTATACGTGTTTACATTGCTGTCTATAGCTACGGTGATAGCAAGACTATTTTTATGTTTGTGTGTGTGTGTATAAGCTTTGAAAGTCTCTCTCCCTCCCTCCATCCCTCCAGAGCTCCAGTAGTGGGTTCAGGAAGGCAAAACAAGGCTTGGTAAAGGAAAGCAAGTGAGGGAACGGAGAGAGAGAGGCAAGGGAAAGAGAGCGAGAGAGGGAAGGGAATGGAAAGCAAGGGAAAGCAAGGGAAGGTAGAGAGGCAGCCCCTCAGGCGTGTCCACGTGGTGATGGCTCCCCTGACAGCATCCCCAGTAATGGCCTCCCTCTCTCTGAGTGCTGTGAAATTGCAGGCCTGGTCTGTGCAGCTGAGGACTCGCAGGAGACAAACGGCCTTTTAATTCAGAGCGTGGAGGGGTGGAGGGAGAGGTGGAGAGGTGACGGAGAGAGAGGCCCTAGGGGAGGGCTACCAATCACACATCCATCACACTAACCTCTCCCCCGAGAGCCACCCTGATGGAGAGGGTACCTGGAGGGGTGTATGGGGTATGGGAAGGGGGGTTCGGGGACATGCATATACCTGCCAGAGAGGGAGCCTGCATGGGGTGGGGGGCTGGAGGGATACTGAGAGGGTGTATGGTGGTGGTGTGTGTGGGGTGTGTGGTTGGATGGGAGGTGTTTTCCCCCTCAGGTGTCTCAGCTGTCGCGCCGTGAGGTATAGGGAGCAGAAGGGAGGGAGAGAGAGAGAGAGAGAGAGAGAGAGAGAGAGAGAGAGAGAGAGAGAGAGAGAGAGAGAGAGAGAGAGAGAGAGAGAGAGAGAGAGAGAGAGAGAGAGAGAGAGAGAGAGAGAGAGAGAGAGAGAGAGAGAGAGAGAGAGAGAGAGAGAGAGAGAGAGAGAGAGAGAGAGAGAGAGAGAGAGAGAGAGAGAGAGAGAGAGAGAGAGAGAGAGAGAGAGAGAGAGAGAGAAAGAAATTAAAGAGTAAAGGTGCTCTGCTCACTACTGCCCCCCCGGGAGACAGAGCGAAGTCTGAATCAGGCCTTCCGTCACCTCCCTGTGTTATTCTCTCGCTCACTCCATTTCCATCCCCTGCTTTCTCTCTCCCCCTCAATCTCCATCTTTCCCTTCTCTCTTCTTTCTCTCAACCTCCATCAATAGCCGCAGGAAATAGTTTGGGTGGGTGGGGGAGGGGAGGGGGGGGGGGGTAGTATGGCAAAGTGGAGTGTATAGAAATATACCCGCCAGTTGAAGCTCATTTACTTCGACACCATTTTAAAACTCCAAAATGCTCTTCGGAGAACAGCAAACACAAACAATAACGTCCCCCGGACATTATCACCTCAATATTAACTTTACATTAGATTTGGAGTGTACAATGCATAATGGTTGTACAACGAACCACTCAACCTCATCATACATGGGCTACATTGACTCATTTAGCCTACCTGTGGAACAGTGCATACTGTGCTACATATAATAGATACATAATGCACGCTATCAAGGCCGACTTCAAATACCAACATCAATGTGAAAGTAACAGGAGCATAAAACAGCTAACTGCAAAATGCAAACTATGCCAGATAAATCTTACACGTGCATTTAAATAAAATGCATACATCAAAGCAATGACTTAGGCCTTCAATCGGCTAGGACCCATAAAGACAAACAAACTCCACCAGGGAATTAAGAAAAATCTACACATTCGGGTCGCACCCGTGATTCAGCACCACTGAATGGACAGCACATCCTTACAGGTAGGCATAGTGGAGCTCTGTGGGGTTGTCACATTCTGATCTTAGTTCCTTTTTTATGTCTTTGTGTTAAGTTGGTCAGGGCGTGAGTTGGGGTGGGTAGTCTATGTTCTTTACTGAAAATGTCAGTAAAGACACTTGACAGTTGGTACACGCTGCTTTCAGTACACATCCTGGTAATCCGTCTGGCCCAGCGGCTTTGTGAATGTTGATCTGTTTAAAGGTTTTCTTCACATCGGCTACCGAAAGCGTTATCACACAGGCATCCAGAACAGCTGGTGCTCTCATGCATTCTTCAGTGTTGCTTGCCTCGAAGCGAGGATAAAAGGCATTTAGCTTGTCTGATAGGCTCGCATCACTGGGCAGCTCGCATCTGAGTTTCCCTTTGTAGTCTTTAATAGTTTTCATGCTCTGCCACATCCGACGAGAATCAGAGCCGGTGTAGTAGGATTCAATCTAAATCCTGTAATGGCACTTTGCTTGATTGATGGTTCGTCTGAGGGCATAGCGGGATTTCTTTTAAGCGTCCAGATTAGTCTCCCGATCCTTGAAAGCGGCAGCTCCAGCCTTTAGCTCGGTGCAGATGTTGCCTGTAATCCATGGTACAGTCACTGTTTGATGAAGCCAATGACTGAGGTGGTGTATTCCTCAATGCCATTGGATGAATCCCGGAACATATTCCGGTCTGTGCTAGCAAAACAGTCCTGTAGTGTAGCGTCCACGTCATCTGACCACTTCCGTATTGAGTGAGTCACTGGTACTTTCTGCTTTAGTTTTTGCTTGTAAGCAAGAATCAGGAGGATAGAATTGTGGTCAGATTTGCCAAATGGAGGGTGGGGGTAAATAGACGGCTACGAATAATGCAGATGAGAACTCTTTTGGGAGATAGTGTGGTCGACAACCTATCATAAGGTACTCTACCTCATGCAAGCAATACATCAAGACTTCTTTAATATTAGACATTGCGCACCAGCTGTTATTGACAAAAAGACACACACCCCCACCCCTCATCTTACCAGAGGTAGCATCTCTGTTCTGCTGGTGCATAGTAAATCCCGCCAGCTTTATATTGTCCATTTCTTTGTTCTGCCACGTCTCTGTGAAACATAAGATGTTACAGTTTTTAATGTCCTGTTGGTAGGATAATCTTAAATAATAGGACATTAAAAAAAAATCGAACGATTGCACGTTAGCAAGGAGAATGGAAGTTATTGGAAGAATCCCCGATCTGCGTCCCCTTTTCCGGCATCCTTTCTTCACACATAAGGTGTGAATCTGGGCCTGTTCCAGTGAAAAAAGGATATCCTTCTCATCGGACTCGTTAAAACTTATTCGGGATCGGTGTCCCTTCAACGGGACAGTTGAGCCAACGTAGGCTAATGCGATTAGCATGAGGTTGTAAGTAACAAGAACATTTCCCAGGACATAGACATATCTGATATTGGCAGAAAGCTTAAATTATTGTTAATCTAACTGCACTGTCCAATTTACAGTAGCTATTACAGTGAAATAAGCCATGCTATTGTTTAAGGAGATGGCAGTTTTGAACATGAAAAGTTATTAATAAACAAATTAGGAACATTTGGGCAGTCTTGATAAAACATTTTGAACAGAAATTTGATCAGTCTAAAACGTTGCACGTACATTGCTGCCATCTAGTGGCGAAAATCTAAATTGCAGCTGGGCTGGAATAATACATTATGGCCTTTATTTTGCCTTTCAAAGATGATGGTACAAAAAAGTACAAAAGAATCGTTGGTTTTTTCTTTGTAATTATCTTTTACCAGATCTATTGTGTTATATTAGAATGACAATCACAGAGAAAGGGACAGGGCAACAACTCTTACAATTCCAACTGTTGAATCCTGCAAGATACTGTTCTTAATTATACAATTACCTTTTTTGCCAAAGTGGAGATGCTCAAAACCTATTTTGCCCGTGTACAGACTTGTATATTGGTCCGCTAATACTAGTAAAAGGCCCAGTGCAATTTTTATTCAGATTTTTCAGGGGATGCTGCAGCACCCTCAGCACCACTTGTTCCCGTAGCTATGCCTGCATCTCCATTCCTCCCTACTGTCACTTCCTCTCCTTGCTTCCTTCATTTTGAATCATAGTTTTCTTTATCTGCAACAGTTACAATACACAAGTCAGCAGCAAGGTGTCATAAACAAATGTACTGTATCTAGTTACATTCACATCTGCTTGGCCCTGTGAACAAAACGTGTTTTCAATTTGATGTTTTGATTAGCTTCAACAGCAATATTCACACAGACATTCAACTACTCTACCTCAGTTGTAGGTATCTCAAAAAGTATTTGGCACAATATCCTCTCTTCTCATGACTCAAATAAAATCTAACTTTATTTGAGTTCATTAACAAAGGAAATAGAGGAACTCACAGTACAGATAGACAGCAAGAAATACTGTACCATATGGGCACAGAATAAGTTAAATAAAAAATAACATAATTGGAGGGACTTATTCAAGAAAGATCAAGTGTAAAATATATTTTTAAAATAAATCAAATTAACAAATTAGCCTCCAGTATTTATGCTGCAGTAGTTTATGTGTCGGGGGGCTGGGGTCAGTTTGTTATATCTGGAGTACTTCTCCTGTCCTATTCGGTGTCCTGTGTGAATCTAAGTGTGCGTTCTCTAATTCTCTCCTTCTCTCTTTCTTTCTCTCTCTCGGAGGACCTGAGCCCTAGGACCATGCCCCAGGACTACCTGACATGATGACTCCTTGCTGTCCCCAGTCCACCTGGCCATGCTGCTGTTCCAGTTTCAACTGACCTGAGCCCTAGGACCATGCCCCAGGACTACCTGACATGATGACTCCTTGCTGTCCCCAGTCCACCTGGCCATGCTGCTGCTCCAGTTTCAACTTCCACCTGACTGTGCTGCTGCTCCAGTTTCAACTGTTCTGCCTTATTATTATTCGACCATGCTGGTCATTTATGAACATTTGAACATCTTGGCCATGTTCTGTTATAATCTCCACCCGGCACAGCCAGAAGAGGACTGGCCACCCCACATAGCCTGGTTCCTCTCTAGGTTTCTTCCTAGGTATTGGCCTTTCTAGGGAGTTTTTCCTAGCCACCGTGCTTCTACACCTGCATTGCTTGCTGTTTGGGGTTTTAGGCTGGGTTTCTGTACAGCACTTTGAGATATCAGCTGATGTACGAAGGGCTATATAAATAAATTTGATTTGAAATTTGATTTGATTTAACTGGATGGAATATGGGGAACAATGCACCAAATTATTTTTTAATCTTCAACAGAAATGCTACCAAAAATGATTTACTGAAACTTGTTACAAATGACGGAGTCATCCATAATTCACCAAACTATATTTTGAAAAAGGAAGCAAAGTACTTTAAGCATATGTTTTTGTTTCAGTCACCTCCATCTCCACTAACCGAAGTTAATTGTAAGTATTATTTTCATATTAATAATGTAAAATGAACAGCTGTTCAGAAATACTTACTGAAGAGGAACTTATTGATGAAATGAAAGCCTTAAAGTCTGGGAAAAATCCAGGGCTGGATGACATCAGTTGAGGTATACCAAACCTTTTTAGATGTACTCAGAGGACCGTTATTAGCATGTTTAACCACTCCTATAAAAATTGGCGATTATCAGATACTCAACAAGAAGGTCTGATTTCATTATTACTGAAACAGGACCCAAGTGGTAAATATAAAGATGGAGTCCATTTAAAAAATTGGAGGCCCCTTACACTTCAGTGTTGTGATGCAAAGAAATCTAGCAAAATGCATAGTGCATAGAATTAAAAAATATATAGTTGGATATTATTCATCCTAATCAGACAGTTCTTTTTACTTGGTCGATACATTGGAGATAATATAAGACAAGTTCTAACTTCCGGCGCCGACAGAGATGGCCGCCTCGCTTCGCGTTCCTAGGAAACTATGCAGTTTTTTGTTTTTTATGTGTTATTTCTTACATTAGTACCCCAGGTCATCTTAGGTTTCATTACATACAGTCGAGAAGAACTACTGAATATAAGATCAGCGTCAACTCACCATCAGTACGACCAAGAATATGTTTTTCGTGACGCGGATCCTGTGTTCTGCCTTACAAACAGGACAACGGAGTGGATCCCATGCAGCGACCCAAAAAAACGACTCCGAAAAAGAGGGAAACGAGGCGGTCTTCTGGTCAGACTCCGGAGACGGGCACACCGTGCACCACTCCCTAGCATTCTTCATGCCAATGTCCAGTCTCTTGACAACAAGGTTGATGAAATCCGAGCAAGGGTAGCATTCCAGAGGGACATCAGAGACTGTAACGTTCTTTGCTTCACGTAACATGGCTCACTGGAGAGACGCTATCCGAGGCGGTGCAGCCAACGGGTTTCTCCACGCATCGCGCCGACAGAAACAAACATCTTTCTGGTAAGAAGAGGGGCGGGGGCGTATGCCTTATGGCTAACGTGACATGGTGTGATGAAAGAAACATACAGGAACTCAAATCCTTCTGTTCACCTGATTTAGAATTCCTCACAATCAAATGTAGACCGCATTATCTACCAAGAGAATTCTCTTCGATTATAATCACAGCCGTATATATCCCCCCCCAAGCAGACACATCGATGGCTCTGAACGAACTTTATTTAACTCTTTGCAAACTGGAAACCATTTATCTGCATTCATTGTAGCTGGGGATTTTAACAAGGCTAATCTGAAAACAAGACTCCCTAAATTTTATCAGCATATCGATTGCGCAACCAGGGGTGGAAAGACCTTGGATCATTGTTACTCTAAATTCCGCGACGCATATAAGGCCCTGCCCCGCCCCCCTTTCGGAAAAGCTGACCACGACTCCATTTTGTTGATCCCTGCCTACAGACAGAAACTAAAACAAGAGGCTCCCACGCTGAGGTCTGTCCAACGCTGGTCCAACCAAGCTGACTCCACACTCCAAGACTGCTTTCATCACGTGGACTGGGATATGTTTCGTATTGCGTCAGATAACAATATTGACGAATACGCTGATTCGGTGTGCGAGTTCATTAGAACGTGCGTTGAAGATGTCGTTCCCATAGCAACGATTAAAACATTCCCTAACCAGAAACCGTGGATTGATGGCAGCATTCGCGTGACACTGAAAGCGCGAACCACTGCTTTTAATCAGGGCAAGGTGTCTGGTAACATGACCGAATACAAACAGTGCAGCTATTCCCTCCGCGAGGCTATCAAACAAGCTAAGCGTCAGTACAGAGACAAAGTAGATTCTCAATTCAACGGCTCAGACACAAGAGGCATGTGGCAGGGTCTACAGTCAATCACGGACTACAGGAAGAAATCCAGCCCAGTCACGGACCAGGATGTCTTGCTCCCAGGCAGACTAAATAACTTTTTTGCCCGCTTTGAGGACAATACAGTGCCACGGACACGGCCTGCAACAAAAACATGAGGTCTCTCCTTCACTGCAGCCGAGGTGAGTAAGACATTTAAACGTGTTAACCCTCGCAAGGCTGCAGGCCCAGACGGCATCCCCAGCCGCGCCCTCAGAGCATGCGCAGACCAGCTGGCCGGTGTGTTTACGGACATATTCAATCAATCCCTATACCAGTCCGCTGTTCCCACATGCTTCAAGAGGGCCACCATTGTTCCTGTTCCCAAGAAAGCTAAGGTAACTGAGCTAAACGACTACTGCCCCGTAGCACTCACTTCCGTCATCATGAAGTGCTTTGAGAGACTAGTCAAGGACCATATCACCTCCACCCTACCTGACACCCTAGACCCACTCCAATTTGCTTACCGCCCAAATAGGTCCACAGACGATGCAATCTCAACCACACTGCACACTGCCCTAACCCATCTGGACAAGAGGAATACCTATGTGAGAATGCTGTTCATTGACTACAGCTCGGCATTCAACACCATAGTACCCTCCAAGCTCGTCATCAAGCTCGAGACCCTGGGTCTCGACCCCGCCCTGTGCAACTGGGTACTGGACTTCCTGACGGGCCGCCCCCAGGTGGTGAGGGTAGGCAACAACATCTCCTCCCCGCTGATCCTCAACACTGGGGCCCCACAAAAGGGTGCGTTCTGAGCCCTCTCCTGTACTCCCTGTTCACCCACGACTGCATGGCCACGCACGCCTCTAACTCAATCATCAAGTTTGCGGACGACACAACAGTGGTAGGCTTGATTACCAACAACGACGAGACGGCCTACAGGGAGGAGGTGAGGGCCCTCGGAGTGTGGTGTCAGGAAAATAACCTCACACTCAACGTCAACAAAACTAAGGAGATGATTGTGGACTTCAGGAAACAGCAGAGGGAACACCCCCCTATCCACATCGATGGAACAGTAGTGGAGAGGGTAGCAAGTTTTAAGTTCCTCGGCATACACATCACAGACAAACTGAATTGGTCCACTCACACAGACAGCATTGTGAAGAAGGCGCAGCAGCGCCTCTTCAACCTCAGGAGGCTGAAGAAATTCGGCTTGTCACCAAAAGCACTCACAAACTTCTACAGATGCACAATCGAGAGCATCCTGGCGGGCTGTATCACCGCCTGGTACGGCAACTGCTCCGCCCTCAACCGTAAGGCTCTCCAGAGGGTAGTGAGGTCTGCACAACGCATCACCGGGGGCAAACTACCTGCCCTCCAGGACACCTACACCACCCGATGTTACAGGAAGGCCATAAAGATCATCAAGGACATCAACCACCCGAGCCACTGCCTGTTCACCCCGCTATCATCCAGAAGGCGAGGTCAGTGCAGGTGCATCAAAGCTGGGACCGAGAGACTGAAAAACAGCTTCTATCTCAAGGCCATCAGACTGTTAAACAGCCACCACTAACATTGAGTGGCTGCTGCCAACACACTGACACTGACTCAACTCCAGCCACTTTAATAATGGGAATTGATGGGAAATGATGTAAATATATCACTAGCCACTTTAAACAATGCTACCTTATATAATGTTACTTACCCTACATTATTCATCTCATATGCATACGTATATACTGTACTCTATATCATCGACTGCATCCTTATGTAATACATGTATCACTAGCCACTTTAACTATGCCACTTTGTTTACATACTCATCTCATATGTATATACTGTACTCGATACCATCTACTGTATCTTGCCTATGCTGCTCTGTACCATCACTCATTCATATATCCTTATGTACATATTCTTTATCCCCTTACACTGTGTATAAGACAGTAGTTTTGGAATTGTTAGTTAGATTACTTGTTGGATATTACTGCATTGTCGGAACTAGAAGCACAAGCATTTCGCTACAGTCGCATTAACATCTGCTAACCATGTGTATGTGACAAATAAAATTTGATTTGATTTGATTTGGAAACAATAGAATACTATGAAAAATCTGGCAAACCAGGCCTGGTATTCATAGCTGACTTTGAAAAGGTTTTTATATATAAATGCCTGGAATATTTCAATTTTGGAGAATCTCTTATACAATGGGTTAAAATTATGTAAAGTAACCCTGGGTGTAAAATAGTAAATAATGGCTACTTCTCAGAAAGTATTAAACTGTAGGGGAGTAAAACAAGGTTGTCCACTATTGGCATATCTATTTATTATGGCCATCAAAATGTTAGCTATTAAAATCAGATCTAACAATAATATCAAGGGGTTAGAAATCCAGGGCTTAAAAATAAAGGTGTCATTGTACACTGATAATTCATGTTTTCTTTTAAATCCACAATTTCGATCCCTCCAAAGGATCTAGATTATTTTTCTAACCTCTCTGATTTACAACCAAATTATGATAAGTGTACTATATAATGTATTGGATCACAAAAAAATTACTTTTAAATTACTGTGTAGTAAACCAATAAAATCGTCTGACGGTGAAGTGGACATACTCGGTATTCATATCCTGAAAGAAAGTAAGTATCTCACTACAATATGTTTTTTAATAGAAAGATAGCAAAAATAGACAAGATCTTGCTACCATGGAAAGGAAAATACATGTCTATTTGTGGAAAAATCACCCTGATTAACTCTTTAGTCATATCCCAGTTTACTTATTTGCTTATGGCCTTGCCTACACCTAGAGATTTGTTTTATAAATTACATGAGCAAAAAATATTCAATTTTGTTTGTAACGGAAAGCCAAACAAAATTCAACGGGCCTATTTACAGTGGGGCAAAAAAGTATTTAGTCAGCCACCAATTGTGAAGACTTACAGAAAAGTTTGACCTCTGTCATTGCCAACAAAGGGTATATAACAAAGTATTGAGATACACTTTTGTTATTGACCAAATGCTTATTTTCCACCATAATTTGCAAATAAATTCATAAAAAATCCTACAGTGTGATTTTCTGGATGTATTTTTCTCATTATGTCTGTCATAGTTGAAGTGTACCTATGATGAAAATTACAGGCCTCTCTCATCTTTTTAAGTGGGAGAATTTGCACCATTGGTGGCTGGCTAAATACTTTTTTGCCCCACTGTATATAATAAATCTAAATTCGGATGACAGAAATGATTAAATATTAAATCATTAGACATCTCACTAAAGGCTTCTCTAGCAGATTAGTAAGAATGTCTCACCCCATGTTCAGGAAGGGCCTTTTTCCCTTTATTCAAAACTCTCACTTTCGGTTATTTGTAAATTAAATAATCTCCTAAATATCATTATTTTTCAAACAAGCCATAGAAAGTTGTTTGCAATTTCAGTTTAATCCACCAGAAAAGACAACCAATATTACAACAAATATGGTTCAACTCAAATATACTAATTAAAGACATACAGTACCAGTCAAAAGTTTGGACACACCTACTGTACTCATTCAAGGGTTTTTCTTTATTTTATCACATGGAATGCATTTCAATTAACAGGTGTACCTTAAAAGTGAATGTGTGGAATTTCTATCCTTCTTAATGTGTTTGAGCCAATCAGTTGTGTTGTGACAATGTAAGGGTGGTATACAGAACATAGCCCTATTTGGTAAAAGACCAAGTCCATATTATGGCAAGAACAGCTCAAATAAGCAAAGAGAAACTAAAGTCTATCATTACTTTAAGATTTTAAGGTCAGTCAATCCGGAAAAAAGGTTAAGATGTAGGTCAGTCAATCTGGAAAATTGTGCAGTCGCAAAAATCATCAAGGGCTATGAAGAAACTGGCTCTCATGAGGACCACCACAGGAAAGGAAGACCCAGAGTTACCACTGCTGCAGCCTCAGAATGCAGCCCAAATAAATGCTTCACCGAGTTCAAGTAACAGACACATCTCAACATCAACTGTTCAGAGGAGACTGTGTGAATCAGGCCTTCATGGTCGAATTGCTGCAAAGAAGAAGAGACTTGCTTGGGCCAAGAAATACAAGCATTGGACATTAGACCGGTGGAAATGTGTCCTTTGGTCTGGAGTACAAATTAGTGAGACCGGGTGTTGGTGAACGGATGATCTCCGAATGTCTATATTTAAAGCATGGAGGAGGAGGTGTTATGGTGTGGGGGTGCTTTGCTGGTGACACTGTCCATGATTTATAAAGAATTCACGGCACATATAACCAGCATGTCTACCACGGCATTCTGCAGCGATACACCATCCCATGGTTTGGGCTTAGTGGGACTATCATTTGTTTTTCAACAGGACAATGTCCCAACACACCTCCAGGCTGTGTAAGGGCTATTTTACCAAGAAGGAGAGTGATGGAGTGATGCATCAGATGACCTAGTCTCCACAATCACCCAATCTCAACCAAATTGAGATGGTTTAGGATGAGTTGGACCGCAGAGTGAAGGAAAAGCAGCCAACAAGTGCTCAACATATGTGGGAACTCCTTCAAGAATGTTGAAAAAACATTCCAGGTGAAGCTGGTTGAGAGGATGCCAAGTGTGTGCAAAGCTGTCGTCAAGGCAATGGGTGGCTACTTTGAAGAATCTCAAATATATATATATATTTTTTAAATGATTCCATATGTGTTATTTCATAGGTTTAATGTCTTCAATATTATTCTACAATGTAGAAAATAGTCTAAATAAATAAAAACCCTTGAATTAGTAGATGTTCTAAAACATTTGACCGGTAGTGTATGTATAAGCATTGCTTGCTGTTTGGTGTTTTAGGATGGGTTTCTGTACAGCACTTTGTGACATTGGCTGATGTAATAAGGGATTTATAAATACATTTGATTGATTGATTGTTTTACATTAGTTTACTCCAATTAGAGGAGGTAGGGTTAGAGGAAAATAATAAAGGAAAATATATATTTGTATTTTATTTTATATATATATATTTACAAAACATTATATGGGGGATTGGAAATGACACAGACAATTACCTTGATGGAAGCCACAATCTATCTGCATTATTAAAGGTGATCAACCAGATAAAAATAAAAAATTTACTTGATTTGACACCTGCATAGAATACAGCAGGTACTGAGCTACAGAAATAGGGCTGAAGGATGAAGGCTAGAGAGGTCAGAGGGGGTCTGAAAGAGATACCATTTTCCCTCCAACTCCTTACAACACAACAGAAAAGAGGAGAGTGGACACAATAAAGCTTGGGTTGTGTGTTGTGTATGACTAAGGCCACATTGGACAAAGGGGACGGCTGCTCAAACTGCCATGGATGGGAGGCTGCAGCTGGAGGAATAAAGTCCTAGATTGTGTGTGTGTGTGTGTGTGTGTGTGTGTGTGTGTGTGTGTGTGTGTGTGTGTGTGTGTGTGTGTGTGTGTGTGTGTGTGTGTGTGTGTGTGTGTGTGTGTGTGTGTGTGTGTGTGTGTGTGTGTGTGTGTGTGTGTGTGTGTGTGTCAATCACAATGTCCTGACAAGGTAGGAAAACAAGAAAAACATTTAAAGTCAGGACCTTTTTCATGTCCTGAATTTGTTCAAATGCTATTTTAGGCTAGGTTAGGTTAGGGTTAGAGTAAGGGGTTAAGCTTCAGGTTACGCATTAGGGAAAATAGGATTTTGAATGGGACTACTTTTTTACTCCCCATAAAGTCTTGAAAATTCACAAAAACAAAGTTGTGTGTGTGTGTGTGTATTTGCACGCTTGTGTACAGTATGTGGAGTATTTTGTACTGTGTAACACCACCTGTCATGTAAATACATTGGTATTAGGGACAAAATGTAAAATTTTCTAGAGTTTTGTTCCCATTGTGTAGTCCAGTGAGTAGCTGACAGTTAAATTGTTCCTCTCTCACATAGAATGCTTTTGTTTTAAAAGATACAGTTTATTTTACACATAATTTATCTTGTAAAGATAACCTATTGCATTTGATTTGGCCATAAGCGCCTCTTCAAGAAATATTGGAGCATGACGCCTCACCAGATTCAGAGTATGACACCTCAACAGCGTTGTAGGGATGTGTTGGTGTTGCACAGATATACAGCCCATTAATCATCATACCACACCTGGAAAATCATAGTAGAAGAGCATAATGACAGAGCAACCCCGTAAGTTGTTTGTTTCTGTCAAGTCATTACCACACCTAATCACTTGTTGATATTCCTGAAGAATCTTGTGCAAGCCAATGCGTTGTTGATGGATGATGAAAACAAAGTGTGACTGCACAAGCCTATTCAGAATCAACGTGTAGCCTACTGTTTTTAGAACAGTACTATGCTGAACAAGAAATCGGAAGGCATGCATGTCCAGGGCCGCATTAACTTAGCTTGTAGGCTTTGAACCACAACCCCCATTTATAAGACCACAGGGTTTCAAATAGTGGCGGTATGGCTTTTAATAAACAGACTTGTTCCTGTTTAATGTCTGCAATGTGTGTTGTTTCTCTGTTGCATGGGTGCTTTCTAATTTACATATAGATGTAAGATTTTAATTTGAGCCAGTTTGCTACACAGCAGGAAAATAGTCCAGGAAATGTGAATTATTATGTGTATTATAATCAATTGACATTTTTTGTAGGGGTTTATATTTTTCGTTAGGGCAAATCAAGTCTGACATTTTAAAGTGGAATTTACGAACTTTAGAAGCCTTTTTAAACCTTGAATACATTACAATTTAGCAAAATTCCCAGCGACAAAAGAGTGATCAAATTAAGATCCTACATCTGTATATTCAATTAGGCTAGCAAGAGCGAAGAAGAAATAAAAACCCGGTCCCTGCAGCGAGTTGTCAAGTTTCAGCACCTTGATCACTTCCGCTCTCTTCGGGAGTTCCTAGTAAGCAGGTGAGTCCCGCACTCAGTGTGGCTCTGCT
Source organism: Oncorhynchus kisutch (assembly GCF_002021735.2). Taxonomy (NCBI): domain Eukaryota; kingdom Metazoa; phylum Chordata; class Actinopteri; order Salmoniformes; family Salmonidae; genus Oncorhynchus; species Oncorhynchus kisutch. Next base: position 8,107,300 of record NC_034196.2, read on the forward strand.
AGGCACGGCGCTGGACTGTTTGGCTTGCAGCGGAGAGAGCTGGGGACAGGCAGAACAGAAAGCGTGATGGGATAAACGAGAGAACACCGCTACCCAATGAAATGTTTCCCTATACAATGAAATATGTGACTCAAACAAGAGGCGAGAAGCTGTGGCAAGAGCTCTCTTTACCCAACATGTTCTCTTCCCACGTACAGGGTGATAACGCTTTGTCCCCAAAATAGATTATATTCTCTAAAAGCACCGTTTGTATCATTATTTGGAAAGGCCTATACGACTCTACGCACACCCTTATCGTAGCCTACGTGAATGCTACCTGGTTGTATTAATAATAGGGTATTATCATAGACCTAAAGGATAATATGAGGCAGGCAAATACTACAGGCTACAAACCCATGTTGACTACTCATCAACAGTTGGCAGGTTGAATTTGAGCAATTTAACAGTTTCAGATATGTAAATTAGTAGGCACACCAAGTGCGCTTGTCGTCTATTTCGCGCTTTATTTACTTGTTGTTGACGGGGCCTACATGTCTATGTTCATTGGTGCTAACAACATACGAACTGAAATGTTTAGGAGTTCTTAAACGGAGAGTCAAGAAAATAAGATTTGGTGAGAAAAAATAAATAGCAAGCCCCGATAGCTTTGGGATTAAGACCGAAAACGAGTCCAAGCTTTGCTGCCACTTTCGCCTGCCAAGAGCGGCGGGGGTCCCCTTGGTGGCCCGGGCTCTCCCCCTTTCTCTCCCAACAAGCAAAACGGCCTCCCCTGGCTACACAAATTGCTGCTTTATTATCATGTAGAGTCACCATTTAATACCAACCATTTCACATTCTACAATCTACGGTTGGATATGGATGCATAATCCTACTGCTCCAAAATGGACGCATGCATGCACGCGCTACAACTTCACTCTGGTTAGCACATGTTTTTATGTTGGCTCTATGTAAGGTTAGCTAATTGCTATAGGTCTTGTTTTATCCGTGCAGTTGGCCTATGCTTTTGCTTGAAAACATTGATTAGGATGATGGTGGTGGTGGTAATGGTGAAAGATGGTAAAGGAGGAGGATATGATAATAATAATAACAATGCATAATACATAATAATACATCATTCGTAAAACATAATAATAAATTATTATAATATTCATAGGCCTATAAAACTCATACAAACTCATACAAATATGACAGTCGTGTATTTTACGTCAAACTTGAAATATTGTCAGTTTCTTGCCATAAAGCAGGCTATTTTCACATTTATCATAAACAACACGTTTCTTCGTTTTTTTGTGTAGGCCTACAGCAACAATGTGCAACTGAAATGATATAATAATGAATGCATCAAGTTGCCAATCCATGTTGTTGATGAGGTTGTTGTTGTTCTAATTAAAACGTTATCTTAAATGAGAATGCGTAATGGGTCCAAATTAACACCTGCTTAACCAACTCATTATAGGACTATACTACAACTGCTCAAACGCAGTTTTAAACAAGCCTCGCATTTCCACTAACAACCATTAGCGTCTGCATGATGTTTGCAATGCCGCAACTAACTAAATGATGATCTGGGTAAATATTGAAATTCCCTTCGATTGGTGGCTACTCTGTTAAGCGGCGGGCGACTCGGCTTTCCCTATTGATGAGGCCCCGCTATCTTAATCCTGTGCATTTCCCTGTAAATAGCTTTCTGCATGAGAAAGGGCCTGCCTAGGTCCCCCTACCCTCCCGTCCCCTCCACTCCACACACACACAGAGGGAGAGACAGATGATAATGCAGGGAGGGTTTTGTAGCATTAGCTCTTGTTCAGCTACTCCCATCGCATCCCATTCAGGGTCATTTAAGGCGGGTATCATGTCATGTAAAGACGGCCCCCTCACTTTGTAGGCAGCTTTAGAAAGGTGTTGGCTAATAGGCATCAACTCCATTAGGTCATCTTGTCAAAGACCGAAGACGAAGAAGAGGTGAAAAGAAGAAAGAAAATGGAAGATGATCCGCAGGTTTTTGTTTTGTGCCTTGGTGTCTATAGAAGCTTCATTTAGCTTTGAATTTGTGGGGATTCAATTAAACCAATCAAAACTTGAATATCCCCTAAATAACATGTCTTAATTGGCCCAATTGTAACAGAGAAAGATCTTGTTGATTGGTGATATTAGACAAAAGGCATGTTTTTTTAAATTTTATATGGCCCAGGTAGTTTAGCCTATGTAATTCTTCGGCTGGTGCTCCATTTCTTGAAGCGTCGGGTGGGGATAGTCCCTAAAATCCATTCACCCCAAGAGCTTGATAGTTGAGCTACAGTTGACAAATAGAAAATGGCAGATTGTAGACCTAATTACACCGTTTAGGTCCATTCTATAACAGGGCATTACCAAAACAATTGACCAGTGAGTGATATGTTTGCCAAAATATCATGTCCCTCTCCGCAAAGTTAAAGTTTATTAGCCTATTTCTGCAAGCATGGTTTATGTTTTGGGTCAACCTGAAGGTAGGCTACCGACCATTATTTAAAGGGGTAACCATGACAACTTGAGTCCTGATTGGCCACCCAGGCACGGGAATTAAGGAGAGCGTCACCCAATCTGAATACGGATGCGCCCGGCGCCCGCAGAGCCGGGCACAGTGATGCGAAAAGTGTCGACGTGAGGTGAGCCGAGGCGAAGAAGTGGAACCTAAAAACAAAAAATGACAACAACAACAAAATAAAAACAATAGGCTACAGCCCATGTAACGTATTCTCTACAGCGGGGACGAACAGGCTTTCCTTCCACGTGCCAATTTTTACGCAGCCCGTCAATGAAGAAGAGGACTATAGGTGCTTTTTAAATTCATATTTTTTTCTTTTGGATTCTGGATTGTGACAAGTGCTAGGACAGAACAGGACAGGACAGGGGCGTCCAGAACCAGGAGTACAATAGAGAAACTTCGGGGAGGGTTCGCCTATAGCCTGCCTTTAAACGGTAGTGGAGAGGGGCTTCTCCCCACCCATCCACCCACCTGACAGATCATTCGCGCCTGCTTTGTCCACAACCCCGGAGCCAAGACGTTGCTGCGCGGAGAGCCGCGTGGCCCCAGACCCAGCACCGGAGTCCGCGTGGGAAGGTCGGCCCTCGTTATCCTCCAGACGGGCGGGATGATGGTCCACTGCGCGGGGTGCGACAGGCCCATCCTGGACCGGTTCCTGCTCAACGTGTTGGACCGAGCCTGGCACGCCAAGTGCGTCCAATGCTGCGAGTGCCACTGTAACCTGACGGAGAAGTGCTTCTCGCGTGATGGGAAGCTTTATTGTAAAATAGACTTTTTCAGGTAAGCATTCAGATTGGGGATTCATGCGAAAAAGCAGGTATGCCAAAAATCTCAGTGAACTCACCAGGGAGAATTATAACCCCGCTGCTCTGAAGATTTGTTTGTCTGTTTTTTGTTAGTGTCTTAAAATGCTGAAATTGATTGAACGTCACACAATGATCAAAATAGCTCTCGTTATAGCGTCACTCACATATTTAATTAACCATAATGATATTATTCTGTACGCATACACATTGTTTTGTGGAAATGGATATGGTTCACCAAGGCCTACTTCACATGATGGCCTATAATTCACCTATAGGCGAGATAGCCTATCAGTTATTTGAATTGTTTTAGAATGTCACTTCAAATTATAAAATTTCAAGCCTTGCAGAAATAACATTGGTTTCGCAACAAAAAATCCTATCATTATCAGGCCTATATAAATGTATATAATTTCAGAGTTATAAGTTAATTCTAGAGCTCTGAATATCACACATATATTTAGCATTTTGACAGAACTATTTAATGAGATGTCCACGTTATCACTCTTTGTCCGCTTGAGTTTTACATGAAGAGGGTGTTTTTTAGAGACACCGGGTGTGTTTTCTGACCATATGAATCATAACCTTAATTCCTAATATTTATTATGACAAATAATATCACTTTTATTTATAAATCAATATTATTGGTGGGGTTGAAAATTATGTCGGCTTGAATATTCACTTCTCTTATTAATCCATTCATGCACATGGAGGCAATTGAAATCTATTTATAATATACATTTTCCTCTCACCTGTACTCTCTGTTTCCACTATTGTTTGGTCCAATAGATTTTAAAACTTAACCATTAGGCCTACGCCAGACGCTCAGTTCTTCAAAGTGGTAATTCAGTGATAAGTGTAGGCCCTTGTTTGTGTACGCGCACTCTCATAGCGTCATCCCAATTAGTTATGTGTCAGCTTTTCCCCCCCCTCCTGTACAAATTGTTTAATGACATGTGAGGCCCAGTAGTTAAGCCTTTGTGAAGGCAATGTTGGCCTCAAACGGCCTTGACCATCATATTAGCCGGCTTCCATCCGTGGATTTAAATGGCCGAACAATTAGCCAGGCGAAACAGTAATCACCCTAATGTAGCCATTTGTTGTGTAAGTAGTGCTGTGTCCTCGCCGAACCGTGCATGTGAAAGGGTACAGTGGAGCGATACTATAGCAAATGGCTGGAGAGAGAGACAGAGAAAAAGAAAGAGAGAGAAGGATTCTGATAAAAATAAAGGGGGCTTGCCTCGACCGCTCGCCCCCGTCCTCACACCCCCCACACACACCCCCCCCTCAAACACACACTACCTCCAATAATCGTATTATAATTGAAATATTTTCAATCCCAGTATTTTTTTTTCCGTCCTGAGGCGACGCCATGTTGATGAGAGAGATTACCAAATCACCATGAGAGGCGCGTGATGAGGTTTCTGGCTCGTGATGAGTTGGATTAGGCCTATTTATTTCACATCGGAGAGGGAAACACTAAAGTACAATGCATGGTGGGAGAAACACATACTAAGGCTTCCCATTCACCCATCAATGTATGTGGCACACCTTTTCTTCCAGTGAAACACTTCATTTTCAACTGATTTACCTCGATTTATCCCCGGAAACGATGAGACGTCGAGTTAGGCTGTTATATACTCGCCTGTCTATCCATATAATACGAGTATATCCAGCATGCTTTTTTTGCACGTGAAGAGGGTGAATGTGGATTAACGGGAGATTTCACGCTAAAATGTTCCTAGTCCGTTTAATCCTCGGATATCTCTGTAGTCACAATGTGACGACTGTCACTAATACGTTCTGCGTGGGTTTATTGTTAAAAACAAGAATTATGGTATTTCTCATTCTAGCGCAGGTGCTACATTTTAGGCTATATTATGTATCAAGAGTAGTCTGTTAGATTTTAACGAAAATGATTTCGAAATAGCCTACCCCTTCTTCAATCATGGCAAATATGTAATACAATGAAATAAATGTATAACATAACAACAATAAATTATAACTACTATAGAATACCTTTAGTCATTGTTGTAAGTGTTTTGTCATTGCAATTTCGTAATTTTCTTGGAACAAACACTTCAAATCAGGCTACGCGCCAAACCTTCTGCATTGCCCACAGTTGCAAAATTCGCTATAGGTCTACATGCATAGTAGGCCTATACATTTGATTAATTTACAAAAATGTTAAAGTTAGAACAGTTACATGTCCATCTCAAATGCATATTTTTTTGGTATGTATTTCTGTGTCGTGGGGATTTCACATCAACCCCTCTCTCCTCTCTCCCTTTCTATTCAGGAGGTTTGGGACGAAGTGCGCGGGCTGCCTCCAAGGCATCTCTCCCAGCGATCTTGTGCGCAAGGCGCGCAGCAAAGTGTTCCACCTCAACTGCTTCACGTGCATGGTGTGCAACAAGCAGCTGTCCACGGGCGAGGAACTCTATGTCATCGACGAAAATAAGTTTGTGTGCAAAGAAGACTACCTAAGCTCAGGGGCTATCAAGGAAGTCAATTTGAATTCAGGTAGCCTAATTATAGCTAAGGGTTTCAAAAGTGCGTCCACAGTAGACATTCTACTGTAGACATTCTAGACGGTCTACTAATGTTCGTCTTGTTCTTGGAAAAAAAATTCTACACGGTTGCCTGAAAATAATGGACCTTTCTTTCTTAGTAGCCTCTACCCCCCCCCCCCCCCCCCCCCCCCCCCAAATGGTATATTATAGTCTGTATTTTTTTTTTTAAAGCAACGAGCATCATTTAATGCGGGTTGTTTTTTTAGAAGACTGTTTTGGCCACCTACGTTAACTGATTAATTTGCCTGTATTTATTTACTGATCGTTTCAACATGGGGTCCCATCCCATACACTGGGGAATGGTGGAGAATTACGGCTATTTGTGCATGATGAGAAACGCCTTAAACTACAGCTGGGTTGGATTTGTTGGATTTCTAAAATAGGATAGGCCTGTACCACATATTCACATATGATTTTGCGAACTAAATTGCATGAATTCGAAAACCTATTGTGTTACTATGCCTTTTAATATGGTTTTATCCAGAGCCATAACCTAGGCCTATATCACGTCCTGCAATAGGCCTCCGTCAGGTAATTCAAAACCATGGACATGGTGCTTGTCTGCGTGTTAGCTCTGGCTCTGCATTCGTCTGCGTCCAATCTGAAGTAGCCTAGTCTTATAGATGTAGATACATTTGGGGATTCTATTCTATATTCTAGTTTACTTTCCCATTTTAGCTGCAGTGTCGTAGGCCTACATGGTCCAACATTTGTAGCCTATGGATAATTAACTTCCTCGCCTAATAAATAAATATCTCTAAAATGTCGTTATTCAACATGGCCTTGATATTGTTAAGATATTAGGCCTACACTTTGGGGTGTTTGGAACTAAAAATGTGTACGTCAACAACTTTCAGAAAAGCTTGTGTTTATGGGGTTCTCGGGCTCCCATCACTGCCGTTCGATTTTATCTTTAGATCAGCAAGGTGAGGAATAACATTTGTATCCTGGAAAGACGTGACATTGAATTTGACCCCTCGTTGGGTGTCTGTAGCTGCAAATGTGAACATACTGACATTCTCGCGGCCGCAATGGGCCGTGTATAGGGCATGTGTAGCCTAGCGTTTGATGATGTTCCCCAACAAAGCATCTCCGCCTCGCTGAATGCATCTGACCAGAGCTCAGTCTTATCAACGCTATAAATTCCTGTCAGATGAATGGCTCAAACAGCCCTCCCCTCGGACAATGACGTGCTGTTATCGTGCGACGCAGCGGGTCCTTGGGGATCAGCCTAGCTCCCTTTTTTTTGTTTCACATTACATGCATAATTTCTCTTTCATTATCTCGATCGCTTAGGTCACATGCGGGCAGTGTCGAGTTGGTTACACCTGTTTTATTTGTGAATATTTAAACTGGTAAATCCATGTATTTGGTCTGTTTCATATTGGTTACATTGGCAAAGTGTAGGCTATTTTATTTATATATACACATATTTAAGGAACTGAAACGGGTTCCATATTTGTATTTTGTGAGGCGTCATTGTTCCACATATTCTAGTTTATTTGTGATTAGACAGGCTACAGCAATAATCTAGTAGTAGGCCCCATGACACCTTCGATTGAAACCTTTCCATTCTCTCCCGTCCCCCAGTGTCATCATGCACAGACAGAAGTTTATCGCCGGACCTCCAGGACCCGATACAGGACGATACAAAAGAGACGGACAATTCCATGTCCTCGGATAAGGACATGAACAATAACGAGAATGAGGAGCAGAATTCGGGCACGAAGCGGCGAGGCCCGCGGACCACCATCAAAGCCAAGCAGCTGGAGACGCTGAAGGCTGCCTTCGTGGCCACGCCGAAACCCACACGACACATTCGGGAACAGTTGGCCCAGGAGACGGGACTCAACATGCGGGTTATACAGGTAGGAGAGCAGGCTAACTTGAGCATATTCATTGCTGGTTGATGCAGAGCCTGGTTTTTATTTGGACAAGTTAGAATTCCTATTATACATAGAATATAACTTTATCAAATAGAATAGAATAGAAGCTGGGTTGATAATGTTGAGTTTTCAGGTCAAATTGAGAAATAACGTTATGTGGTTTTTCTCTTTGCTTGTTTGATGAGCACTGTTGAGTTTTGGTAGGCTACATGGTGTAGGCAACATGGGCCTGCCTGCTGTCTTCACCATTCGTGATGAATTAGTTAGAATAGATCGAGATTTAATTAAAGACGTACTTGACAAAGTGAGAGTGAAAAGAATGTCGCAACACAATGTAGGTTATTAACAGTCCGGACCCTAAAAGTTATTTGAATGAAGTAGACCTATCTTTGGAGGGAAAACGTCTTTGGTAAAAAAATAAATATGCGAAAAAATAACAAGACACGTTCAAGTGAAATGCATAAATCTAGCAAATCAGCTCGAGAGTTAATGGACCTCCTTCCCCGGGAAATGGAAATGAGTGTAGAAAGTACATTACGTATTTGTTTGCGATATTTTGTGTAATATTTTGCTGCACAATCAACTGATCAATTAATATAATTAAGGTTACTATTTCTTAAGATTGAGTTGTGGTTTTCTTTATCTCTTATCAATTTAAGATTTTGAATAATCAGACATTAAATTGGCAATTTGGCCAGTCTATTTACCGTCTATTGTAGCCTATTTAGGCTCCTGTTTGATAGGTTTGGATTTTTAATTAAAGCAAAAGATAAATTAGGATTTGAATCAATTTGAATTAAAGATGGAAGACATTCGTTTCTTAATATGGCATATTGTATTTACTGTTGATTTCTCATTTATTATTGAAGCAAGTATAGTACCAGGCTTGCCTGCACAGTATGTGCATGTTTAAATATGTAGCATATCTGTAGCCATAGGCCTTCACATTTTAGAAATATAATGCACTGTTAATGCTTTTAACAGCCAATAATTGAACAATAGTGTCATTACAAAAAAAAGCCCACAGCACTGCACAAAAATACTGTAAACGGGTATGTTAACAGGTGCACAAGCCAACCAAGACAATTTAGAGGTTTAAATGAGTAGTTCTGGTCAGTCAAGGAAGTATGAGGATTTTTCACTTCCTGAATTGACAAATTAAAACTGAATTGATCTCAAACCCTGTTAGGGAGATCTGATGGGCCTGTGACAACATGTGAGATCATAGTCATTGTTAATGAGAGTGTAATAACATTACTGTTTACCATCTTGAAGTGGAATATATCCTCACTGCTGCCAACCACATTCAGATCTCTAGCCTTTATGTCATAACCACACACATGCACACACACAAACACACACTCTCAGTGTCTGGGTTTAGACTGTGTTAGGGTGATTAGCACCGTCAATGCCAGCTGAGATGTGGCTTTTTGTGTGCTGACAGTAATTACCACTGATTTCACTGATTTACATGCTGTATACCGTACACCCCCCTCGCTCCTCTGTCCTCACTCATTTACTGCCAGACAATCTCTCCTCTCCTCTCAGACCAGGCCTTGTAGCATCTTCTCAGTTTCATGTCTCCACAACACTGAATCGATCCCATTTGTCTCTGATTAGCAACAACATAATGCACTGTGGTATACTGTACAGTGCATTCGGAAAGTATTCCGACCCCTTGACTATTTCCACATTTTGTTACGTTTACAACATTATTCTAAAATGCATTCAATTGTTTTCTCCCCCCTTATCAATCTACACACAATACCCCATAATGACAAAGGAAAAACAGGTTTGGATTTTTTTACAGATGTATAAAAAATAAAAAACTGAAATATTACATATACATAAGTATTCAGACCATTTAGTAAGTACTTTGTTGCAGCACCTTTGGCAGCAATTACAGCCTCGGGTCTTCTTGGGTATGACAATACAAGCTTGGCACACCTGTATTTGGGGAGTTTCTCTCATTCCTCTCTGCAGATCCTCTCAAGCACTGTCAGTTTGGATGGGGAGCGTAGCTGCACAGCTATTTTCAGAGCTCTGGCTGGGTCACTCAAGCACATTCAGAGACTTGTCCCGAAGCCATTCCTATGTTGTCTTGGCTGTGTGCTTAGGGTCACTGTCCTGTTGGAAGGTGAACCTTCGCCCCAGTCTGAGGTCCTGAGAGCTTTGGAGCAGGTTTTCATCAAGGATACAGTGCCTTGCGAAAGTATTCGCCCCCCTTGAACTTTGCGACCTTTTGCCACATTTCAGGCTTCAAACATAAAGATATAAAACTGTATTTTTTTGTGAAGAATCAACAACAAGTGGGACACAAGTGGAACGACATTTATTGGATATTTCAAACTTTTTTAACAAATCAAAAACTGAAAAATTGGGCATGCAAAATTATTCAGCCCCTTTACTTTCAGTGCAGCAAACTCTCTCCAGAAGTTCAGTGAGGATCTCTGAATGATCCAATGTTGACCTAAATGACTAATGATGATAAATACAATCCACCTGTGTGTAATCAAGTCTCTGTATAAATGCACCTGCACTGTGATAGTCTCAGAGGTCCGTTAAAAGTGCAGAGAGCATCATGAAGAACAAGGAACACACCAGGCAGGTCCGAGATACTGTTGTGAAGAAGTTTAAAGCCGGATTTGGATACAAAAAGATTTCCCAAGCTTTAAACATCCCAAGGAGCACTGTGCAAGCGATAATATTGAAATGGAAGGAGTATCAGACCATTGCAAATCTACCAAGACCTGGCCATCCCTCTAAACTTTCAGCTCATACAAGGAGAAGACTGATCAGAGATGCAGCCAAGAGGCCCATGATCACTCTGGATGAACTGCAGAGATCTACAGCTGAGGTGGGAGACTCTGTCCATAGGACAACAATCAGTCATATATTGCACAAATCTGGCCTTTATGGAAGAGTGCCAAGAAGAAAGCCATTTCTTAAAGATAACCATAAAAAGTGTCGTTTAAAGTTTGCCACAAGCCACCTGGGAGACACACCAAACATGTGGAAGAAGGTGCTCTGGTCAGATGAAACCAAAATTGAACTTTTTGGCAACAATGCAAAACGTTATGCTTGGCGTAAAAGCAACACAGCTCGTCACCCTGAACACACCATCCCCACTGTCAAACATGGTGGTGGCAGCATCATGGTTTGGGCCTGCTTTTCTTCAGCAGGGACAGGGAAGATGGTTCAAATTGATGGGAAGATGGATGGAGCCAAATACAGGACCATTCTGGAAGAAAACCTGATGGAGTCTGCAAAAGACCTGAGACTAGGACGGAGATTTGTCTTCCAACAAGACAATGATCCAAAACATAAAGCAAAATCTACAATGGAATGGTTCAAAAAATAAACATATCCAGGTGTTAGAATGGCCAAGTCAAAGTCCAGACCTGAATCCAATCGAGAATCTGTGGAAAGAACTGAAAACTGCTGTTCACAAATGCTCTCCATCCAACCTCACTGAGCTCGAGCTGTTTTTCAAGGAGGAATGGGAAAAAATGTCAGTCTCTCGATGTGCAAAACTGATAGAGACATACCCCAAGCGACTTACAGCTGTAATCGCAGCAAAAGGTGGCGCTACAAAGTATTAACTTAAGGGGGCTGAATAATTTTGCACGCCCAATTTTTCAGTTTTTGATTTGTTAAAAAAGTTTGAAATATCCAATAAATGTCGTTCCACTTCATGATTGTGTCCCACTTGTTGTTGATTCTTCACAAAAAAATACAGTTTTATATCTTTGTGTTTGAAGCCTGAAATGTGGCAAAAGGTCGCAAAGTTCAAGGGGGCCGAAAACTTTCGCAAGGCACTGTATCTTTGTACTTTGCTCCGTTCATCTTTGCCTCGATTCTGACTAGTCTCCCAGTCCCTGCCTCTGAAATAAATCCCCACGGCATGATGCTGCCACCACTATGCTTCACCGTAGGGATGGTACCAGGTTTCCTCCTCAGGCCAAAGAGTTCAATCTTGGTTTCCTCAGACCAGAGAATCTTGTTTCTCATGGTCTGAGAGTCTTTAGGTGCCTACTGGCAAACTCCAAGTGGGCTGTCATGTGCCTTTTACTGAGTCACTCTACCATAAAGGCCTGATTGGTGGAGTGCTGTAGAGCTGGTTGTCCTTCTGGAAGGTTCTCCCGTCTCCACAGAGGAACTCTTCCACAGAGGAACTCCTCCCTGACCAAGGCCCTTCTCCCCCAATTACTCAGCTCTAGGAAGAGTCTTGTTGAATCCAAACTTTTTCCATTTAAGAATGATGGAGGCTACTGTGTTCTTGGGGACCTTCAATGCTGCAGAAATGTTTTGGTACCCTTCCCCAGATCTGTGCCTCGACACAATCCCGTCTCGGGGCTCTTTGAACAATTCCTTCGATCTTATGGCCTGGTATTTGCTCTGACATGCATTGCCAACTGTGGGACCTTATACATTTTCGCTTTGTTATTATGGGGAATAGTGTGTAGATATCTGAGGAAATGTTTGTATTTAATCCATTTTAGAAAAAGGATGTAACGTAACAAAATGTGGAAAAAGTCAAGGGGTCTGAATACTTTCCGAAGGCTCTGTATATAGAACCAAGATGGTGGACAGTTTCATCTCCCCCCCACATGAAAAAAAAAATTCTAAATACCTTCAATATTATTAATTTCCATGTCGGCTCTATGCCTGGAAATGCCCTTGTTCGGAGCAAAGTATACCGTACTTCAAACTTTCCAAAAAAGTGTTTGAAATTCTGCCAATTCTGGATATTGTTGTTAATTTAAATGTAGTGATAGCTGACACTTCTGTCTATAAAAATACACATTTCATATTTTGCTAATATTAATAAGATAAATATTCTTTAAGCCTCAAGGCAAAATATGTTTTTTTAAATTATTTTTTTAAAGCATGAGATTAGTTATAAAACTGCGGGGGGTCAACATTTACTCTCAGAATCAAATTATTACATCAGTTCTCAATGCGGATGAAGACAAGCTTGACACACTGCCTGTCACCAAGCTATCCATGCATGAGTATGTCCTTTCTGATGCGATGGACATCCAGTTGAGCTTCAATTAGTTTTCAGACATGATTCACTCCGTTTTATTTCGTTCAAATTTTATTAAATCCTTTTTATTTCGCTTCAGTTTTACTTTTCGTGTTAGAGACAGAGAGTAGCCTATGTGTGGGAGGTTAGGAGCCATTTATGTCTTGAGGCCTAAAGCGTGCGTTATTTTGGGATGTTACTTCTTGCCACTGGGGGGGCAGTAATACATACGGTGAGGGGTCAGGTCATAAATTTGCTTATGTTTTAAGTTACAAATCAATCTTAATGTGACTTGGATTAAAAAATAGAATTATTGGTTGTCTGACTCAGATTCAGACATTTCTGCCGCACCATTCAAAGCTATGGCCATCTCTGGTTGTTGTGGGTCAAGGGTATTCCCTTGCCTGTTCTGTAATAACTTGATAGTCGGAAAAGTATTTGATGGTCATGTTGTTGTAAGGATTCAGAGCCACATCCAGTCTGCTCCTGACAGAGGACGAGTGACCCGACTCCTTAAAGACCACCGGGTCTGAGAAGGGCACCTCCATCCTGAAGGTCTTCAAGGTGTTGTCCGGGGATCTCTATGTTCGCCCCATTGACAGTTACGACGAGTAGGATCTTCTCCTCTGGTATGTCCCATGCTCCCAATGTCCTGTCCCACCTCCCTGGTGTGTGGATGCTAAATCCGACGGAGCTTGAGCAACGCATGCCGTGCCTTCTTGAAGGAGGGGTGATAGAAGCAGGTTGATATGTACAAAAGCAAAGCAGTCGATCCTTTCTTTATCGGTCCGTCTACACACAGGGTTATTTTCTATGCCTCTTTCAGAATCTCCTTCACTTTTTGGGTTGCTGTGTCTATTTGCAAAGCAATCAAGACATTTACTCCAGAAGTGCCGGGAGTTCTAAATTTGGGATCAAGTGTTTGGTTGAACTTTCTGAAGGCTGGCTCATCGTACAGTCTCATGGACACGCCCGACGGGATCAATAAACTAACCAGTGCTTCTTTCTTCTTCTTCTTTTTTTTTACTCGTTTGAATTAGGTTGCCATGTTTCTGCTCTTTTCATTCCAACTGCTAAAGTTCATTGTCCTAACGTTGCAATTTGCGTGCAGCTACTAAGAGCTGGTGGCTGTCTCGCGTTGTCTTCATCCTGAAATGGTTTGTATATTGTTGTACATCGCACAACAATATAAATGCAACATGCAACAATTTAACTGATTTTACTGAGCCACAGTTCATATAAGGCAATCAGTCAATTTAAATATGTTCATTGGGGCCTAATCTATGGATTTCACATGACTGGGAATACAAAATACGCATCTGTTGGTCACCGATAGCTTTAAAAAAAAAGTAGGGGTGTGGATCAGAAAACCAGTCAGTATCTGGTGTGACCAAATTGGTTGTGTCCTGTGAAATGTTGTCCCACTCCTCTTCAATGGCTGTGCAAAGTTGCTGGACATTGGAGGGAACTGGAACACAGTGTCGTACACGTCGATCCAGAGCATCCCAAACATGCTCCATGGGTGACATGTCTGGTGAGTATGCAGGCCATGGAAGAACTGGGACATTTTCAGCTTCCAGGAATTGTGTATAGATCCTTGCAACATGGGACCGGCCATTATCATGCTGAAACGTGAGGTGATGGCGGTTGATGAATGGATCTCACCATGGTATCTCTGTAACTGTACATTTTAGAGGGGCCTTTTATTGTCCCCAGCACAAGGTGCACCTGTGTAATGATCATCCTGTTTAATCAGATTCTTAATATGCCACACCTGTCAGTTGGATGGATTATCTTGGCAAAGGAGAAATGCTTGCTAACAGGGATGTAAACAAATTTGTGCACAAAATTTGAGAGAAATAAGCTTTTTGTGTGGATGGAAAATTTCCGTGATCTTTTATTTATTTCAGCTCATGAAACATAGGAACAGCTACATGTTGCATTTATATTATTATTATATATTATTATATATTGTTCAGTGTATCTCTATTCCACACACGCTGCTGACACACAATACACTTACTTTTGTCCTTTCCAGAAATGTACTCAAGACAATCCCATACAGGGCTTCACCTTTTGCTGTCGCCAATGTTCACTCACACACCTGCCCTCTTATTTCTTCCCTGTTAGCTATTGATAGCTAGTGATAGTGATGCACCAGCGAGTCCTATTTGAAACTGGCATCTCCTGGCAGCATTAACCCACAAGCTTCAGAAGCATGAAAACCCCATTAGAAAAAAAGCTTCAAAACCCCATTTCATTTTTTTGCCCGAAGTTTAGAATAAAAAAAACTTAACGTAATTTGACGGTTTTTATTTTAGTTAGTTTTGCAGTCAAAGATAATAGTTTCAGTGTAGTTGAAGTTTTTTAAATGTTTGTTTTAGTTTCAGTTTTAGTTTACTATAAATAACCTTGAGGAGTACCTCATCACCTCATATCTTCCACCATCCTCTGACATTCTGCAAGAAACACAGTCACACACATAGTTGCTGCTGAGTACCTATATACATGTCCCAGCATCCTCCGCAGCTGTGGAGCAGCTTTTCAGCATTGCAGGGCACATCTTCAGACCAGATCGCTGCTCCATGTCTGACGAGCATTTTGAAACCCTGATGTTTTATTATTGAATGTAACATGGCATCTCGTCATCCTTCATGAGACACCGGTGTAAAGCTTAGGCTGCATATTTGGATAAACATATATATATTTTTTTGTTTTTTTTTGTTTAACCTTTATTTAACCAGGCAAGTCAGTTAAGAACATATTCTTATTTTCAATGACGGCCTGGGAACAATGGGTTAACTGCCTGTTCAGGGGCAGAACGACAGATTTGTACCTTGTCAGCTCGGGGGTTTGAACTCGCAACCTTCCGGTTACTAGTCCAACGCTCTAACCACTAGGCTACGCTGCCGCCCCGTAGCCTAGTGGCCTAGTGGTTAGAGTGGTTAGAACAATGATATGTTTGTTCATTCAAATCAAACTAGGAAGTACATTCAAAACTCTTTTCAAAAACCGCCCAAACAATATATACATATTGTTTTGAAAATACTTTCTTTCAAATACTTCCAAGGATATGTATTTGTAGTACTGGTCATTACATGCTAATGCTTAACAAATGGTATTTTTGTAAAAATACATTCCAATATTCAACTACTTTTTTTCTTCTTCAAATAAAGGTATTCTAAATACTTGTTGTGAAATGTATTGAAATACCTGAAACAGTATTTGAACCCAGGTCTGGTGTGCGCGCGTGTGTGTGTGTGTAGTCATCCCTAAGCAACGCTCTCTCGAGGGGGGAGCGAAAGCATTTCCATAAAAATGGAACCTTACAGTTAGACTATTGTTCTCAATAGGCAGGTGTCGTCTTTGCTAGGAAAAGCATGGAGAGGAATGCCTAAGTGGTTTTAGGTGTTTTTCTCTGTGTTTTTTTCCTGTTGGTTAATCTCCGACACAGTGGGAATTGTGCCTCTGGTGTAGCCTAGCTGGTGTTAACATGTGTTATTATGCAGCGCCGACGCAGAGACAACGAGCAATGTGTTATGTTTTTAGAATGCAAAGTAAGTCCTCCATATGTTGAAATATCTCCTCTTCGCCTTTGTTCCTTTACAAAGGCAGTTTATTTGACTCCGAGGAGGAGCGACGACTGTGTTTAACGTCTCTGCTCTCTCAGCTGTGTTGTTGTGTTGAGGCCTGTCGGGGCACATGGGAAATAGTGACCTATCGAAATGAACGTGTTCCTTTGTTTTGCTGACTGATTCATTGATTTTATTGGATCATTTCAAAACATGCCGACGTCCATATCACTGGTTACAAAACGGCTCCAGTGTGATTTCTGTTTCTTGGACAGCACTGGGTGTTTGTTGGTGGCTATGGTGTCTCCCTCTAACGCCTGAGTCCTGGTTGAAAGTGAACCTCCACTCTGCCTCACATACAGCCATAGTCCTCAAAGTGGAGAGGCTGAATATCTTATTTCAATGTGTCTGGGTTGGACGTTGAGGTAGAGACCGTTTGTTAGTTTACCCTCACTGCCTCCACCCCACATTATCCATATTCCTTATATCTAAGCGGAAAGTTATTTCTACAGACGATGTGCCTAAGAAGAGCTCTTTTCTATACGGGTCTCAAGACAGCAAAATAATAATAATAAAAAATATTTATTAAATTTTTTGTTGTTGAGATTAGCAAATTCATCAGGGACCAACCCGTCATAATATCAGAACACAACTCCTACTTTACAATGCGATTACAAAAAGCTGACACGCAGTTTTACTATGACTTCTGCGGTGCATGGCCGAACTAATCAAGTTCGGTGCACTGGAAAACATTTTAAAGGCCTCCCTCTCGTCATCAAAGTGAAGATTTTGCAGTTTTAAAGCCAATTTCCTGCTATTCTACACATTTTGCCTCCGGGCAGAGAGAAAATTCTGTAGTTTTAAATCTTAAATTACAGTGCATTATGTTCAAAATAAAAATTTTGAGGAGTACAAGAAGAATTGAGTCAATTTTTTTTTAAATCATTGATGTTGTGCAGTCCCTGTGAAATGCGTCCCTGTGAAGGGCTAAGAACACACGTTGTGAATGATTAACATTACATTGTATTGCACTCTCTAAACTTTTCCCACAGATTCCTTGTCCAAAATTCATTTCATCTGTTGTAGCTAGCAGTACTCATTACACTACAGAATTCAAACTCCTATATGAGCATAACAAGCCTAGTTAAATAGCACTCCCAAGTCTGTGAAATGGACAAAGTAAAAATGGACAAAAACTATTAAGGTCTGAAATGAAGTTGGATTTAATTTTAGGGTGATTTGATTTAGATGATGATTAGGAGTGGGGCCTTGTCATTTCAACTACCTTGTAGTTTTCCCATTTGCTTTTTGTGTTGTAACACTTAATGTGAAATGGATAATGAATACATCTGGCGATCGTTACTGTCCATTGTAGACAAGTAATGGACTAGAAATGAAGCTAGATTAGATATGACTTTGATTGTGACACTGTGTGCCTGTGTAAAATGCAGTATAAACAACTGTTGTTGTTTTTTCTGTCCGTGAAAAGGAAATCTTTAACCTATTAAAATAGTTTCACTTACTTTGATCTGATAACAATCTTAGATGCTTTTCTGGGTCATAGGTCCTTATAGATGGGATGTGGCCTGATAACTCACTATCTCTTTCTCTATAGGTGTGGTTCCAGAACCGTCGATCTAAGGAGAGAAGGATGAAGCAGTTGAGTGCTTTGGGGGCCCGGCGGCACGCCTTCTTCAGAGGGCCCCGGAGGATGAGGCCCCTGGGAGGACGACTGGAGGACCCAGACATACTGGGGCCTGGGGCCTATGGATACTACACAGGTAAGACACACTCACGGTTTGATTATATAGTGGTAAAATACACTCACCGTCAATTCCCTTACGTCAGATAGCATGATGACTCGGTCACAAGTGACCTCTGGTGAAGATTTTAGTGACATGGTTTTCGTCAGGTATGCCATTGCTCGCCTCTGTGCTGCCCAGCTCTGTCTAAACTGCAGGGAGACAAGGGTGTTGACTGCTCCTCAAGTGGCCTACTGGAACAACATAGACGATTCTGAAATATAGAAAAGTCAAATGTTGAAATCAAGACATAGATCATTCCGGAATGGGCTGAAAGTGAACAACCACAGAATTCTAAAAACAAAAGTGTTTGCCAGTTGATCATCCCAGCAGTACAAAGCTGAAGAGAGATGTTGCTGAGGAATCAGTCATATACTGGACCATAGCAGCCTCCATCCACAGTAATTAAAAGGGAACCGTGAAGGATAGAACGGGCAGGGAGGGAAGGAGGGGAGAGGAGGACAAAACCTTAATCTCTTGCTTCTAGCTCCCTCCGTTCTCAGCATGCCTCTTTTCACACCCTTTTGTGCCTCGGTGGAGCCGGGGAGCTCTACTGTATTAGCAGGACTACTCCTTCCATCCTTCTGTTCCTCTACTACTGCTGCTGTTTAGAGAGGAGGCTGTGTGTGTGTGTGTGTGTGTGTGTGTGTGTGTGTGTGTGTGTGTGTGTGTGTGTGTGTGTGTGTGTGTGTGTGTGTGTGTGTGAGTGTGTGTGTGCGAGTGCGAGTGCGAGTGCGTGCTTGCTTGCATGTGTGTGTCTATGCGTGTGCATGCGTGTACATGTGTGTGTCTCTCTCTGCCCCTCCCTGTCCCTTCCCCCGGCCGCCCCAGGAGCATGTTGATTCTCAAGGTCTGTCGTAGCTAGCAGGGTTCTGTTTGTGCGACTCAATAATTAGCTTGTTTATAGTTTTTTTTGTTTTTTTGAATTGGATTGGATTTCATTGCATTGAAAGTGGATTTCTCCTTCCCCTCATTAGCACAATTTGTAACATAAGGTTGGCGTGCTGCTGATTTAGTTATGTAGAGGGGAAACGTTTCTTTGTCAAGTTAGGAACAAAGCCTGATGAAATGCCGATTGTCTGTCTGACTACATTTAACTGATCTTGAAACAACGTGTGGGTTTTCCAGATTGTTGATTTAGGTTGGATTAGTAAGAATGGTTGTTTAACATCAAACTGTACACTAGACATTGAATTTGTGTTTGCTTAGTTATTTTTGCTCTTTCCCTCTGTGGTACTGAAACAAGAACCCACTCACACTTAAAGCTAAAGTGTATGGCGTATAACTGAAATGCAGAGTAGAAAGTGTGATTTTAATTTCCTTTTTAAAAGTTGAGGCACTTTGAAAAATAAAATAAGAAAAATCCTCAAACTAACTCACAAAAGGATGAGTGTCAGGACTAAAAAAAGGAGTTCCCGTGTGAACTTGAGAAGTTTAGCTGTGTTTTGCTCTTTCACTTTTCAGCTATAACAGGGAACTAAACCATTCTCCTCCCCTCCAGGAAATGTTCCTTAAGCTACTCAATACTGCAATTATTTTAAAAGATCTTGAATCTTTATGCAGGTCCTTTTTTAAAAAGTGTGTGAAGTTCCATTTTTGAATGTAGCTATATAGATTTTGTCTGTGTGCTGCACAATGAATTAGATGATTTGCTTTCTATTTGAATAATCGTATCCCCCCCCCCCCCCCCACACAGAGTACCAGGGCGACTACTACGGAGGAGGGGGAAACTATGACTTCTTCCCCCACGGCCCTCCCTCCTCTCAGGCTCAGTCTCCAGCAGAATCCCCCTATATCCATGGAGGTGCCATGGAGGGCTCTGTGTCAGCCCACCACCCCTCTGATGATCAGAGGTTCACGGACATGATCTCCCACGCAGACACCCCCAGCCCCGAGCCCGGCCTGCCCAGCTCCCTGCAGCCCGTCCCTGGGGAGGTGTATGGAGGGGGGCCCAGCCCACCCTTCTCCCTGGCTAGTAACTCTAGCTACAGCGCCCCCATGTCCCACCCCGGACAGGAGATGGGAGAGACCACCGTCTGGTAGACTAGAGGGGGGGACGTCTAGATCTGGGATCAGGGTTTGGGGTGGGTGTGAACTTCCCAGTCAATTCAGGAGATGAATTTGAAGAGTTATGAATGAGTTATTATGAATTGAAAAGTGCCGTTTATGTATTTGTTCATTGGGATTTTGAATTGGCTTGCTGAATTGATGGAATGTGTCCCCCCCCCCCCCCCCCCCTCGACTCTGAGGATCCAGGATGGGGCGGCTTTGCTGGAAAAATATGAACTTTGTGGTACTATTCGCCGCCCCATTCAGCCCTGCATTGTAGTAGAAATACACCCCCACCCACCTCTGGGAACCATGAACTGAGATTGAAAAGAAGAAAAAAACATGCTTAGGCGGTTCCTCTCGCCCCCGTATCTTCCCCTCTCACTCCGAGAAGCAGTGGAGGTATCCATTGCTGGAGACTAAGGACACGTGATATTGAAGAGAGAGATCCAGAAAGAATACAAGCCAAAGGGGACGTTTGATGTATTTTATTTTTGGGGTTTCAGAACTGTCTTGGTTTTTTCATTCTACTGTTTCTTAAAAAGGCACAATGTTGTAGGCCTAACTGGCCGAGGTTCCTCTTTCTGCGTAATGTTTGACTCGTTCTCCTATTGTAATATTGCTTCCAATACAATGCTCAAACACAGACAGATACAATTTTCAGTGTTTTAACTGTTGCTATGCACAACCTCCTTTGCTTTTAGCTTCACTGCCACTAGAATAGAGCAAAGCCGATATCGTCTCGACTGCAGAGATGAGAACAGAGGATTCGTTGGTGGCAGCCATGAAACATTCTGTTATTAGATAAAGAAATGCTCATTGACAACATTCATGGTGACCCTCCAATAGACTCTGAGCCACTGTACTGCAGATTTAAAAGCCTCATAGTGATATACATTACTCCTTCTGGAATTTCTACCCATTGCACACATTTTCACCCACACGTTGGTCATCATTTTGACCGTCAGTTCTAGTGATGTGTACTCGATAGATGGTCTTGCTGTTCTCGTACATGGTTATTCAGAACACACCCATACACAAGCCACTCATACATATACACACACAAACCTCTCTAAATCAAGGCCCCCTTTATATCCCTCACTCCCATCCAGGCACCCCTTGTCAGTCCCTCTCTCCTCCTCTACTTTTCCTGGCCTTCCCTTTGTTACTGTCCCTTTAAAAAAATGGGGGGAAAGCATGTTTTAATGGAAATTATTTTCAAAAGAACATTGATGCCATAATGGAGAATGTCCTTCAGCAGCTGAGGTCTCCTTCTTCAATAGGCAGAAAACAAAAGGAGGGGCCAGACAACATCTGTGACTTGCTACCGTGTCTGTCTGCCTGGCAGCCTGGCAACCATCGCCACCTAGTGACCAGATAGGAACACTGTGTGTGTGTGTGTGTGAGATCCTTAGCACTTGGTTTCAGGCACACATGCAGCCAAAATGAATGACAACAACTTTGCCAAAAATGACAAGTACACTATCTGGGCAAATGATGTAGCAAATACCACACACACACACACACACACACACACACACACACACACACACACACACACACACACACACACACACACACACACACACACACACACACACACACACACACACACACACACACACACACACAGAGACAGAGAGAGAGTAGGGATATCAACAAATGAAGTTATTTTCTAACTGTTTCTATACAGTAGGTGAGCCTAGTTGGCAATGCAAGGCTAAGTATGTGGAGGATAGATCATAATACAATTCCGTTATATTTCAGGAATACCTTTCACAACCTGTGTTTTAAAGATGAAATGCTAAAGGTTTGTATGCAGGGCCATGATGTTTGCCACTTCAGCATCTACCTGAATACTGTGTTTCTGTCTAGGTCTCTCACTGAAGAACATGCCCTTGTAGGAGTAGGAGTTTTACCGCTGTAAAGACTTCACGGTCATACCACGCTATTCCAACATGGCCTTTGGTACAAACAGAGAAACACAGTCAAGGTCAGTTCATTCCATTCAGGCATGACAGTCGGATGTATTCGCCTGTTATTACTTCCTGAATTCAGCTGAATTCATATTTTAGTCGCCCTCTCCCTTTGGACTTTGTGTGGGACGAAATACAAGGAGGGAGTGTCTTGTTTCTGTGAGAGAGAGCGAGAGTGACAGCGTTGGGTTGTGGGGGTTTTGTGCCAATGTAAATACCACTGATAATAAAACACATCGTCTCTTGCGCTATGTTCTCTCTTGCTTTATCAAACCTCTGTTTGATACAAGGAATGGAGTCGCCCACATATTACTCACTGACCCGAGGGGATTTGATTCTGTTTGGCCCATGGATTCTACCAATCCCATTGAAGGAATAGTCGCCCCACCTTTGCCTTATTACTAACACCTATCCAATCCTTTCGGATCCACACAATTGCATAGGGGTAGGGGGTAGTTTGTGGACGGGGGCCTGAGTCTTACCAGATTTATCAACAACCAAATTATCTTCCACCTGCTCACGGTACAATTTGTTCCTAAAGGTACAGGTCTTGTAGGATCGGTGCACCCTCCCCAAATCGTCACCTGATCTATTAGGGGGAAAACAACAAACCTGGCCTAAGTCAGCATCTAGAGGGTATTCCATCCCACTCTTAATGGGCTCCATCCTTATCCCCCCCCCCCCTTCCTCTCTTCCACATCTTTATCCCCTCCTCCGGCTTCATCCCTCTCTCCATGGGCCCAGGTGGACAGGGTGGCCCAGGTCTGCAGTAATTTTCCCCCTGACTGGTTTTAATGTAAGGGGTAATGTGAGAGGAGACAGGCTCCGCACACACACATATACACACACACACAACTCCCCCCTGTGGGAGTCTGGAGCAAGCCGCGATCCACACACACACACACACACACACACACACACACCAGTGAACGTGGTCCTCACCCTCCGCTGGTACATTACCAGCATCCCTCCATTCTCTTTATTTATTCCTCCTTCACTCCTCTGTTTTCTCCCCTGAGCCTCTCCTCTCCTCTGCCTAGAACACAGGCCTGTATCACTCCATCTCTCAGAAAGTGAGGGAGAGAGAGAGAGAGAGAGCAGAGGGGGGTGGGGTCATGTGAGAGAACTAGAGAGGAGAGAGGGGGGATGGAGAGAAAAGAGATGGATAGAGGGTGCATAGGAGCCAATAGGAAGCAGCTGATTATATAGGAGCACAAACACAAACATTGTTGTATATAAACACACACACACACACCGGGGGCATAGAGGCTGACCTGCTGCACAGAAACAAACACCTCAAATAACCTTCATCTTTTTTTCACCCAAACATCAATTGTTTACCATGAACACACACACACACACACACACACACACACACACACACACACACACACACACACACACACACACACACACACACACACACACACACACACACACACACACACACACACACACACACACACACACACACCAAAGCCCATTAACACAGTACTTCATTTGTAATGGATTTCCTTGCTCTGCTGTTTTGGGAGAGAGCAGAGGAGGTGGCCTGGTGGAACTGCTATAAATCACCTGCTTGTTCCCTTCCTCCACCCAACTTCCCCCCCCACCCCTCCCCCTTCAGCCCCCATCAGCACAGCTACACTGGGGTTCCGTGTGTGTCCCCCCCCCTCTCCCATCAGCATACACACACGCCGGCGGATGTACCCTTCTCTTACTCCCCTCTCCCATCAGCATAAACACAGGCCGGGGGGATGTACCCTTCTCTTACTCCCCTCTCCCATCAGCATACACACACGCCGGCGGATGTACCCTTCTCTTACCCCCCTCTCCCATCAGCATACACACACGCCGGCGGATGTACCCTTCTCTTACCCTCCTCTCCCATCAGCATACACACACGCCGGCGGATGTACCCTTCTCTTACCCCCCTCTCCCATCAGCATACACACACGCCGGCGGATGTACCCTTCTCTTACCCCCCTCTCCCATCAGCATACACACACGCCGGCGGATGTACCCATCTCTTACTCCCCTCTCCCATCAGCATACACACACGCCGGCGGATGTACCCTTCTCTTACCCCCCTCTCCCATCAGCATACACACACGCCGGCGGATGTACCCTTCTCTTACCCCCCTCTCCCATCAGCATACACACACGCCGGCGGATGTACCCTTCTCTTACTCCCCTCTCCCATCAGCATACACACACGCCGGCGGATGTACCCTTCTCTTACTCCCCTCTCTCATCTCTGCCGCCTGGAATGGGGAAATCCAATTACCCTATGAAGAGAGACACATATTTAATTACACACACAACTTATATATACACACACGCAATAAGAATGTGTCTCACTGAAACACAAATATGTGTAAACAAACAAACCAACACTACTTCCCTCATACACAGACAACAAAATGTAGATTCAAAGCAACGGTAAGTGTCAAGTCTGACTGTGTATCTAGCACCATTGTTCTGAGACCTGTCCAACACTTTCAGGAGACTGATCGTGAAGTCACAAAGATACAGAATGTTCCGATAGAAATATATTGTGTGGAGTGATTGTCATGTAAAAATAGGCAACCGTGTTGGCTACCGCATCTGCAATGTTCTGAACGTTTTATCTCATTGAATACGTCATAGATCTACATAATATGCTTAGGGGGGGGAGCTAGCTAGCGGTCCATTTGAGATGGGGTGTAAGCAGGGACGGACATTAAGCTAGACCGCGGCTGGTACTTTTCAGAATGGGCTAGTAGAAAATGTGTTTAGCTAATGTTTGGCTTTGACAATATCGCATGGCAAAGAATACCAGCCGGGCTAGTAGATATTGCGGTCTACTAGCCCGGCTGGCCACTGCCCAAAATCTTTCCATTCCATCCCTGGGTGTAAGTGGGCTGTATGATTGGGCAGTGACTGTAGTGTGCCTTCAGTTCCCCCTGGAGGCCACAGAAAAAACAACAACCTAGAGACATCTCAGTAAACGCTCGAGTCTCTCCCCGAGAGAGAGAAGATAACACACTGGCTTCCATTGTCACACCACGCCAGCCGTGAAGGACAATAAGGTCATAAGGTCACCACATATCTTACAGTCTTAACTCAATAACAGGCTGTGTTCTGCGGCATTGAACAGACACATGAAACCGACAATGTTGAACTGGCCTTTCCACAGTCAAATAGTCGATGAACAGTTTGCATACTGCCCCATTGAAAGGCTGGTTATGGCAAACAACTCCATCACCTCAGACACCCATTACAATTTGTATACTGCCCCAACAGATCCATCTTAATTGCACTCCACACTGCCCTGACCCATTTAGATAAGAGGAATACCAGCTCAGTCGTTCAACACCATTGTCCCCTCTAAGCTCATCACCGAGCTAGGGACCCTGGGACTGAACTCTTCCCTCTGCAACTGGATCCTGGACTTCCTGACGGGCCGATCCCAGGTGGTGAGGGTAGGCAACATCCCCTCCGCCACGCGGACCTTGAACATGGCGGCCTCACAGAGGTGTGTGCTTAGTCCCCTCCTGTACTCCCTGTTCACCCACGACTGCGTGGCCATGCACGACTCCAACACCATCATCAAGTTTGCTGACGACACGATGGTGGTAGTATGGTGCCAGGACAACAACCTCTCCCTCAATGTCAGTAAGACCATGGAGCTGATCGTGGACTACAGAAAATGGTGGTGGTGGGGGGGGGGGGGGGGGGGTGAGCACGCCCCCATTGACATCGGTGAGGCAGAGTTGGAGCAGGTAGATAGCTTCAAGTTCCTCTGTGTCCAAATCACCAAGGACTTAAAATGGTCCACACGCACGACAGCGCCTCCTGGCCGTCCGGAGGTTGAAATGATTTGGCATGAGCCCTGAAATCATAAAAAAGTTTTACTGCTGCACCATTGAGAGCATCTTGACTGGCTGCATCACCGCTTGGTACGGCGACTGCACCGCCCTCGCTCCCATGGCACTACAGAGGGGGGCGCAGACAGTCCAGCACATCACAGGGGACGAGCTCCTTGCCATCCAGGGCCTCTATATCAGTCGGTGTGAAGGGAAAGACTGGAAAATTGTAAAAGACTCCAGCCACCCAAGCCATAGACTGCGATCTCTGCAACCTCTGCTGTCCGCACTGTACCGGAGCTACAAGTCTGGCACCAACAAGCTCCTGAACAGCATCTATCCCCAAGCCATAAGAGCGCTAAATAACTACACAAACTATCTGCATTATCACACACACACACTCATACTGACTATACACACATACCACATACGCTGCTGCTACTCTGTTTATCATATATCCTGATGCCTAGTCACCTGACCACGATACAGATCTACCTCCATCCCTCCAGTAAGCCTACACATTGTATATATGGTATTGGAACTGACCCTGTATATAGCTAGCTTACTTACTTACGTGTTCTTCTCATTTCTACTTCTCGTTTGTTTTTGTTTCGACTTGACTTTTTTTTTTAAAGAAGAAGAATAATGATAGTACTACTGATATTGATTACTGCATTGTTGGGAAAGAGCTGGCAAGAAAGGCACTTCACTGTACTTGTGCACGTGACTAAAACTGTAGGGTGCTGTATTCTGCCTCTTCACAGCTGAAGCATCACCGTAGACAGAACAGGAATGAACTCACTCACCCCCACTCCAATGTACTTTACTCACGATCTCCAAGGAACACACATACTGTAATGAGACAGTATTTTGTTCACACCGCAGTGTGTTGATTTCAATATGGTGGACAGAGAAAATAACCCGCAACAGCTTGTCGAGCTCTCAAGTGTTTCTGTGACAATATTTTGGAACAAGAGTCTGCAGCCTAGGCTCCTTCACTCACTCTCTCCTTATGGGCATCAGGCAGAATAAACAGCCGACTACACTGAGTGTACAAAACATCCTAATATTGAGTTGCACCCCCTTTTGCCCTCAGAACAGCCTCAATTCTTCAGGGGGATGGGACTCTACAAGGTGTCGAAAGCGTTCCACATGGATGCTGGCCCATGTTGACTCCAATGCTTCCTACAGTTTTGTCAAGTTGGCTGGGTGTCCTTTGGGTGGTGGACCACTCTTGGTACACACGGGAAGCTGTTGAGTGTGAAAAACCCTGCAGCATTGCTGTTCATCCCACACTCAAACCAGTGCGCCTGGCACCTACTACCAAACCCTGTTCAAAGGCAGTTCGCTCAAAGGCACATCTTGTCTTACCCATTCACCCTCTGAATGGCACACGTACACAATCCATGTCGTAATTGTTACTTTTAAAAAATCTCTCTTTAACATGTCCCCCCCCCCCTTCATCTACACTGATTAAAGTGGATTTAACAGGTGACATCAATAAGGGATCATAGCTTTCACCTGGATTCACCTGGTCAGTCTATGTCATGGAAAGAGCAGGTGTTCCTAATGTTTTGTACACACAGTGTATATTGTGTTGGATTTCAACATGATGGACCAGAGAGGCAACCGAATTGGTTGTACTCTAGTAACTCTCTCCAAGCTAAAACAATAGGAAACATACAAAGGACACAGTATTGTGTTGGATTTCAGCATGGTGGACATAAACGACCAAAAGAGAGTGCAAACATTTTTGGTTCCACAAGTGCTGTGACGGTGAGCACTTCAGACCACTCCTTGTTGCTGTATTCATGGTATAAAAAAACCATTGCAATACATATCAATACTATACATTAGTATTAGCAGATGACAGCCCTGGTTTATACCCTGTCTAAAGTACGAGCGCATGGTACTGTTCTAGGATCCGTTTCTGGTGACTCAAAACCTAAACTCAACCCTTATACTCAAACATATCCCAACTGACTCTGGACCAGTTCTAACAGGCAATTCTTCCAGCCTTTTGGCAGGTCGAAAATCAGCATCTCTTGGTGACCAAGAGGTAAGCATTAGTGGTCACGGATTATGAATCAGAATCTCAATACTGTGGTTTAAACAAGGTACCTCCTCTCCTCATTTGCACTGATGTGGAAGCATAGTAGAGGTGAACAGGCAGTGGCTCGGGTGGTTGTTATCCTTGATGAACTTTATGGTCTTCCTGTGACATCGGGTGGTGTAGGTGTCCTGGAGGGCAGGTAGTTTGCCCCCACTATCATCCAGAAGGCGAGGTCAGTACAGGTGCATCAAAGCTGGGACCGAGAGACTGAAAAACAGCTTCTATCTCAAGGCCATCAGACTGTTAAACAGCCACCACTAACATTGAGTGGCTGCTGCCAACACACTGACTCAACTCCAGCCACTTTAATAATGGGAATTGATGGGAATTGATGTAAAATATATCACTAGCCACTTTAAACAATGCTACTTAATATAATGTTTACATACCCTACATTATTCATCTCATATGTATACATATATACTGTACTCTATATCATCGACTGCATCTTTATGTAATACATGTATCACTAGCCACTTTAAACTATGCCACTTTGTTTAGATACCCTACATTACTCATCTCATATGTATATACTGTACTCTATACCATCTACTGCATCTTGCCTATGCCGTTCTGTACCATCACTCATTCATATATCTTTATGTACATATTCTTTATCCCTTTACACTTGTGTGTATAAGGTAGTAGTTTTGGAATTGTTAGTTAGATTACTCGTTGGTTATTACTGCATTGTCGGAACTAGAAGCACAAGCATTTCGCTACACTCGCATTAACATCTGCTAACCATGTGTATGTGACAAATAAATCTGATTTGATTCGATTTTGATTTGAGGTGAAATCCACATGGCAGACTAGGTACATACTTTCACTCTTATAGTCATTCACCTTTATTCAACTGAGGAGGAGAGGAGATTAATTAGCCACCAAGGAAAGAAGATGAGTTGAGGAAGCATCTTAAGACTTGTCAGGTGGCCCCTCAGTCCTTAGTCCCGTGTGGGTCTAGTTAGTGGTAGTTGGGGTGATCTGTGAGGAGGAACTGCTGCTTTCTGCCTCCTGGTGGCGCTGGGCTGGAATGACACCCTCTGGCTGGAACCCTCTCTGCTCTTCTCTCTGTCTGCTTTTCTACGCACTGCACATACAGAGAAGGGTGAGAGTGATGGCAGGCAGTGTGTGTGTGTGTTTTTTATTTTTTTTATTTCACCTTTATTTAACCAGGTAGGCAAGTTGAGAACAAGTTCTCATTTACAATTGCGAACTGGCCAAGATAAAGCAAAGCAGTTCGACACATACAACGACACAGAGTTACACATGGAGTAAAACAGACATACAGTCAATAATACAGTAGAAACAAGTCTATATACGACGTGAGCAAATGAGATGAGAAGGGAGATAAAGGCAAAAAAAAGGCCATGGTGGCAAAGTAAATACAATATAGCAAGTAAAACACTGGAATGGTAGATTTGCAGTGGAAGAAGTAGAAGTGGAAGTAGAAATACAAAATAATGGGGTGCAAAGGAGCTAAATAAATAAATAAAATAAAATAAATACAGTAGGGAAAGAGGTAGTTGTTTGGGCTAAATTATAGGTGGGCTATGTACAGGTGCAGTAATCTGTGAGCTGCTCTGAAAGCTGGTGCTTAAAGCTAGTGAGGGAGTTAAGTGTTTCCAGTTTCAGAGATTTTTGTAGTTCGTTCCAGTCATTGGCAGCAGAGAACTGGAAGGAGAGGCGGCCAAGAAAGAATTGGCTTTGGTGGTGACTAGAGAGATATACCTGCTGGAGCGTGTGCTACAGGTGGGAGATGCTATGGTGACCAGCGAGCTGAGATAAGGGGGGACTTTACTTAGCAGGGTCTTGTAGATGATATGGAGCCAGTGGGTTTGGTGACGAGTATGAAGCGAGGGCCAGCCAACGAGAGCGTATAGGTCGCAATGGTGGGTAGTATATGGGGCTTTGGTGACGAAAGCACGGATGGCACTGTGATAGACTGCATCCAATTTGTTGAGTAGGGTATTGGAGGCTATTTTGTAAATGACATTGCCGAAGTCAAGGATCGGTAGGATGGTCAGTTTTACAAGGGTATGTTTGGCAGCATGAGTGAAGGATGCTTTGTTGCGAAATAGGAAGCCAATTCTAGATTTAACTTTGGATTGGAGATGTTTGATGTGGGTCTGGAAGGAGAGTTTACAGTCTAACCAGACACCTAGGTATTTGTAGTTGTCCACGTAATCTAAGTCAGAGCCGTCCAGAGTAGTGATGTTGGACAGGCGGGCAGGTGCAGGCAGCGATCGGTGTGTGTCATGCAAGCCAAAAAGGCAGTGTTTGGGGCAGGATAAGAACATGCAGATGAGCATGTTCTGATGAGGGACTAATGAGACACTTATGAGAGCATGACTGACAGCAAGGAAGATGGGACACAGTATTCAGTTCCCCTACAGGGTAAATCCCTTCCCCTCAACTAGGGCTGGGCCACATGACCTAAAACTCACATCTCAATTTTTTCAAACTTATGGGCGATTCACAATATACATCTCGATTATTTTGTTTTCTCGAAATAAGCTTTGCTGCGCAATTAAAAAGGTCAATACACTGCATTTCAAAAAGTCAGGAATAATCTAATGAATTCAGGGTTTATAAAATTATACCTAAGCTAAATACAAGCCTTCCACAACCATAAGACCCACTAATAATTGACAAAAATATAAACGCAACATGCAACAATTTCAACGATTTTACCGAGTTACAGTTGATAGAAAGAAATCAGTCAATTGAAATAAATTCATTAGGCCGTAATCTATGGATTTCACATGACTGGGCAAGGGGCGGATCCATGGGTGGGCCTAGGAGGGCATAGGCCCACCCACTGGGGAGCCAGGCCCAGCCAATTGGAATGAGTTTTTCCCCACAAAAGGGCTTCATTACAGACAGAAATACTCCTCAGCATCTTGTCTTGTTGAATCAACTAGTAGAAGTCTGGAGAACTTTAGGTTGGGATGTTGAGTTGCAATGAGGACGCTGGCATCCAACGTTTGCATTTGACTGGCTTTGAGTTGAAATTACATTCCCCTCAGTTGTCTGTCTCTCTCTTTTCCTACCTTATCAGACAATGTTTTAGTAGCCTATACAGCATTAGTTTTGTATCTTATGCATGCAGGCTTGTTGCAAGTTGGAACATTTTTCTCCATTCGGAGCTCCACCCATGCTAAATATTTCATATGGTGTCAATACAATCCATACTCTGCCCTTTTTCATCGTCTTCCTGAGAGGAACTTCCCCAGATTTTTTTATTTTTAAGAACATGAGAAGCCTGGGCTTCCGAGGCTGTAGAGACATTAACCCTCTTCTCTGCCTGTCCCTACCCGAGAGACATGTACTGTTTATGGTCGAGGAAACAATGACCTATATACTCTGGCTGGACTACCAGTGAGAAAGCAATATTGTTGAGGACAGGGGAAACCACAAACTCTCTTCTCTAGCTCCCTCAGCTCCTGATATTGGACATTGACTGACCTCTGGGTTCTGTGGAGGCTGTGGTGGGGTAGGAGGCTGTGGAGGAGTCTCCCAGGGAGGTGTCAGCTATCCTCTGGCCAGCACACATGGCCTTCGGGGTCTGGAACACAGCCAGTGGAGCCACGTTCATCTACAACAGGCCCACAATGATCCTACAGGAGAGGGCAGGGCAGCGATTAAACTAAGAGTACGGTGTACACTCTCAGACAGAAAGACAAGGGATTGTGTTATCAGAGAAGAAGGAGAGGAGAGATGAAAGGAAGCTCCAACCTCTCTGTGTATGTCTGTGTGTGTGTCTCGGAGGGGTTTGGATAATGCAACAAAAAAAAAACGAATCACTGTCTTCATGAAGATTGACCTTCTAATTGCCAGTTCATCTTCTACTGAAAAAGGGACCAGCTGGAATATAACAT
Organism: Oncorhynchus kisutch; assembly: GCF_002021735.2. Lineage (NCBI taxonomy): Eukaryota > Metazoa > Chordata > Actinopteri > Salmoniformes > Salmonidae > Oncorhynchus > Oncorhynchus kisutch. The sequence continues at coordinate 8,139,356 of NC_034196.2, forward strand.
CACAAACATATACTTCATAACAAAAAGAAGACCAGCATGCACTTTAAGAAGGTATAATTATATCCTGAACAAAACATCAACACATTAGACGTAGTAGAAACGCTGAGGCTTTCCGGAAGCGGTATTGCTTGCGATTCCCATCAACTGATATAGCATCCATTTCCTGTGAGCAGGCAGGACAATGGAGGAGATCGCTTCCACAAAACGTGTCTATTTCAAACTGCCCGTACGTCCACTCGAGGAATGCCTTCTGGAATGTGTCGCCACATATCTTTCCACTCTAATAACATGCAAGACATACAGGGGTAGGGTACAATGTTTATATTGGGGACAAATATTAACCACTAATTCATTCAAATTATCATTTGATTATTATATTCACACTTGACTTGGCAAAGTGCTTTGTTCTTCCATCAAGCATTCCCACAAAGGCTTGACGGGAGAATCCTGGGGCCAACACCTTCATGTCTTCAAAGGACTTGAAGAGGTCCACTGTGAAGATGGTCTGGTGAGTCACGGTGGCTGGCCAGTAGCCACTCTTTACAGGTTTGTCCAGCCACACTGTCCAATGTCTTAGACACCCGGAGCAGTTCAGAGCAGGAACGGACAGGTTGTAGCACTGTGAGTCAGGAGTAATTATTAGGAAGTAATTAAATTACATTCTTTAAAAACGTGAATAGAAGTAAAGCCCTTAAAAAACACATTTACCATTTATTCCAATCACATGTCCTGCTTGCCACTGTAACTGTCGGGCGCTGGAGAGGGGCAACCACACAGCTGTGGCACTGCCATGGGCAAAAAAATACAAACCAAAATGTGACAAGAATCACAAATAAATTGTTAAATATATTGGACTGTAACTACTGATGCATTGAAAATTGTGCAGCATGACTAAAAAGTGGATATTGGAGGAGCGGCTATCAGATGTTATTTGAAACATCCTTGAAACATTCATCATCCTGATGAATTACAGAGGTTGGGGACAAGGGGCGATAAAACCCTTCAAACAGAGACTCCCTGTTGTGCAAAACCTTGGTGCTATGGGTGGCTATGTCACATGTGGTACAGAGGAGATGCCTGGGCAGGCAATCTTAGCACCACACAACCGCATCCTCCCTGTTGCAATACTGACACAGTACCTTCAGCAGAGAACATGCTGTCCCCATCACCACTGCCACGTTTGTGCACACAAGGCCTGCCTCTCTACCCAAGTCACTTTTGCAGGTCCTGTAGGTCCTGCATCAGGGAGTCTTAAAACAAATAAAAATAAAATAAATGACAGGATTCATGAAACAAAATGTCATACAGCTATTTTTATGTTTGGCATGGAATTTGTTTCACATTCTGTACCTGTATCTTGTGGGGATAGGAGCAGGAGCATGGTTACTGCAGGAGGATGGGTACAGGTAATGGAAACTATTAAATCCAATTGTGTTTTCTGTATATAATGTAACCTAAAGGCATTAGTATAACTGTGTTTTTTGGGAGTAGAAACCAGAAACCAGAATCCAGATATAAAGATATACATACGGTGCATTCGGAAACAATTCAGACACATTCCCTTGTTCCACATTTTGTTACGTTACCGCCTAATTTTAAAATGGATTAAATGCACATTTTCCCCTCATCAACCTACACACAATATCCCGTAATGACAAAGCGAAAGCAGGTTTTTCAACATTTTTGCAAATGTATAAAAAAAAAAAAAAACTGAAATACCTTATAAGACTTACTTACTTATAAGTATTCAGACCCTTTGCTATGAGACTCGAAATTGAGATCAGGTGCATCCTGTTTCCATTGATCATCCTTGACATGTTTCTGCAACCTGATTGGAGTCCACCTGTGGTAAATTCAATTCGTTGAAGCTATAAGTCTCTATAAGGCCCCACAGTTGACAGTGCATGTCAGACCAAAAACCAAGTCATGAGGTCAAAGGAATTGTCCGTGGAGCTCCGACACAGGATTGTGTCGAGGCACAGATCTGGGTAAGGGTACCAAATCATTTCTGCAGCATTGAAGGTCCCCAAGAACACAGTGGCCTCATTCTTAAAATGAAGAAGTTTGGAACCACCAAGACTCTTTCTAGAGCTGGCCGCCCGGCCAAACTGAGCCATCGGGGGAGAAGGGCCTTGGTCAGGGAGGTGACCAAGAACCCGATGGTCATTCTGACTGAGCTCCAGAGTCCTTCCAGAATGACAACCATCTCTCCAGCACTCCCCCAATCAGGCCTTCATGGTAGAGTGGCTAGAAGGAAGCCACTCCTCAGCCCGCTTTGAGTTTGCCAAAAGACACCTAAATTACTTTCAGACCATGAGAAATAAGATTCTCTGGTCTGATGAAACCAAGATTGAAGTCTTTGACCTGAATGCCAAACGTCACGGCTGGAAGAAACCTGGCACCATCTCTACAGTGAAGCATGGTGGTGGCAGCATTATACTGTGGGGATGTTTTTCAGCGGCAGGGACTGGGAGACTAGTCAGGATCGAGGGAAACATGAACGGAGAAAAGTACAGAAAGATCCTTGATGAAAACCTGCTCCAGAGCTCTCAGGACTTCAGACTGGGGTGAAGGTTCACCTTTCAACAGGACAATGACCATAAGACACAGCCAAGACAATGCAGGAGTGGCTTTGAGACAAGGCTCTGAATGTCCTTGAGTGCCCCAGCCAGAGCCCAGACTTGAACCCGATCTAATATTTCTGGAGAGACCTGACAATAGCTGTGCAGCGACATTACCCATCCAACCTGACAGAGCTTCTCCAGCAGAGAAGAGCTGGAGAAACTCCCCAAATGCAGGTGTGCCAAGCTTGTAGCATCATACCCAAGAAGACTCATAGCTGTAATTGCTGCCAATGGTGCTTCAACAAATTACTGAGTAAAGGGTCTGAATACTTATGTAAATGTAATATGTTTTTAATTTTAATACATTTGCAAAAATGTCTACAAACCTGTTTTTGCTTTGTCATTATGGGGTATTGTGTGTAGATTGATGAGGGGGAAAATCAATTTTAGAATAAGGCTGTAATGTAACATATGGAAAAAGTCAAGGGGTTTGGATACATTCCGAATGCCCTGTATGTCATCAAATGATGATACACTGTAGGTCATTATATTAGACATGTCATTAAATGACATGTACATAACTATGTGGTTTTAATGTACATTAGCAGTGGTTCTTCTTAATTTGAGAGTAATATAACACTTTGAATCTATACATGCAACCTAAGAGTTCATGCCTGCAAGACAGAGGCTTAGGTTACATTCAATCGGTCTGAGGATTTGAACGTTTTATAGCACCACTTTATACTTAATCCCACATTGAAATGAAAGCCAGTGAGACAGCTAAAAACTGCATTTAGTACTAGTTAGAAATGTCCTAACAAGGTAGTCATGCTGCCTGACAGTTGAACGATGCTAGCCTTGATGAGGCCCTTACTCTCTTGGGGTTGTTGTGTGTAGTGTGATTTCCTTTGGGTCAAACGACCTGGCTTCAAGCCTACCCCAGGTTAACACCCCCTCCTACCATTTGCTACTCTGATGCGCAGTAGTAGGAGAGTGCGCGAGGGTCAAAAGCACGTCCTGTTAAGGCGTGAGGGATTTGTGATAGAGAAGCACACAGGTTGTGTTTTCTGAATCGAGGGAGCAGTGTAACGATCCTAGCATTGATAAATCTGTTAAGAAATCCCCCAAGGGAGATCTCACTCTGGACATCACCCTTGGGGTACATTGTGGATGGCTGATTTTCATTACTGTGGGGACTGCGTTATGTTGTGCAAAAGCAAAGCCTCCACAGTTAACACTCAAAAGGTTTTTGTTATCGATCTGCTTTATTTCATTAAATCACAGGTGAGTAATGCTGGCATTACTTTTTATGAAGAGTATTTGAATATTCACATGTACACAATTGGTATACAGACAGCAAAAAGAGAATTATAGTTTAACATGTGCAGACACCAGCGTAGCTAGCTTATTTATGGCCTGTATTGTCCCATAGAAATATGATACAGGCAATACATGAACTAACTACACCATCGAATATCTCATTAAAATGCTAAATAGTTTCTTCTGTTTATTATATGTTATTTATTATATGCAGAGTAATTTCTTATTTTAAGTTGGGTGAGGTATCAACACAAATACTGACGTATACTAAGAACAAACAAAACACGGTCAGTTACCGTACCCTGCAAATCATTATCTGAAGAAACTCCAAAAAATACAATAGCATTAACTGTAGTTTTTGTGTTGAGCAAACAGAAACAGTTGTACATTTATTTTGGCATTGTCTACATGGAAAGCAAATGTGGCAAGATATTTATAGTTTTATAATTGTTAATATTCTTGATGACTTTTGTTTATTATGTGAGAATATGCTGCTAGGTTTCCTTAACTATAATAAGGGCAACTGTAATAAGGACAAAGAAAACAAATGTTACCTCTTAAATCTAATTGTGCTAATGGAAAAATGTAACATTCATAAATGTAAATTCACTAATAACAAAAACACTCTCCTTGTTTTCTATAAGGAGTTTGAGCTGTACATTAAGACCATACTACATTCTTCCAATAAGAAACTTGTTAAAACAAGGCCTTTGTATAATCTGTCATTTGTTGTACCCCCTAGCAAATGTTATGATTGTCTGTTTGTGTCAATTCCGGTACTACGGAATCATGGGAGATTAAGTTTCACAGTCCGTCACTCATGAAATGAATTGCTCAATAATTCATTAAAAAAATACGTTCATGTGCTTCCACGACTGATATTGTGTTTTTACATAATTAATAACAGCGAGTAGCTAGCTAAAAAGGCCCAATGTTCACTGGCTCATGGCGGGAACCAAAAAGCATACATCCTCCACATACAACACCCGTTCTGCCAGTCACATTCTGTTAAAGGTCCCCAAGCGTGCACATCCCTGGGTCGCTCTTCTTTTCACTTCTGGAACTGGAACTAGCTGCAACCCCCCCCCCCCCCCCCCCCCCAAAAAACACTCAAATTGGACAGTTTTATCTCCATCTCTTCATTCAAAGACTCAATCATGGACACTCTTACTGACAGTTGTGGCTGCTTCACGTGATTGTATTGTTGTCTCTACCTTGCCTTTGTGCTGTTGTCTGTGCCCAATACTGTTTGTACCATGTTTTGTGATGCTGCCATGTTGTGCTGCTACCATGTTGTTGTCATGTGGTGTTGCTACCATGCTGTGTTGTCATGGTGTGTGTTTTGTCCTATACATACAGTATATACACTGTGGCAACTTCAGCATGTAAATCCTGGTGGGGCAAAATAAAAAAAGGTGGGGTGCAAGCCAGCAAAGCCACAACACTAAACAATACATTCATTGCACTATACCACTGCTACACTTGGCTATCAGCAGAGCCTTGTCTGGCAGCAAAACAGTGCATTCAGCCTCATTTACTGCCTTTTTTTAAAACATAGCTGATATGGCTGGTTTCTACTGACAAGTGAGACGTGCAAACTATGGCACAAAGGGACGACAAGAGGATAAGAGTGAGCTAGAATGGACGTAGTCAATATCATTATTTGTTCAGCACTTTTGAAATGTACAGCGACAGAATTCAAATCATGGGCCGTTCTTACAGTGTACACCAAGTCAGAACCGCAGGATAAATAAAGGGGGCATATAAGCAGCCAATGAAAGCTTTTACAATGTTCAAAGATTACATTTCTCAAAAACAAGTTAGAGCCTACATGTGCACCAGCAAGTCAGAACAGTATGTGAAATTAAGAGGTGAATATAGGCTCAAGTATTAGGGTGAGGTACATGGGCTACTACCAGCTTACTACACAACATACACTTAGTATTACTTTCTTAGCTACAGTGTACATATCTCCCTGGCATATTACATCATTTATATAGCAGCATACAATACATGTTTGGACTCACCTTGTTGCGCTGTACTCACTTGAACAGGAAGGTGGCGTGTTTTGTCATCAAATGTTGTCATCAAAGTCTGGCATTCTCTGGATTTATTGTGCTTTCAAGACAACTGGGAACTCGGAAAAAAATACGGTTGAATCATGATGACGTCAGTGATCTTCGGGGCTCTAGAAAGAGACCAGAGTTCCCGATTTACTATTCCGAGTTAGATAAAAGTTCAAAACGTGTTTTCCCAGTCGTAGCTCGTTTTTCCCAGAGTTCTCAGATGTCTTGAACTCACTAAAGTCAGATTTTGCAGTTACGAGTTAATAGTTGTTTTGAGCACGGCACAAATCACCCTTCATTGACCGCATGGCCAATGTTGAATGTTAATAATTTTAAACTAGGAAAAGAGACCCTTAATCTTAGACTTGGGACCACACAGCCAATCCACTGAATAGCAGGCTAAACATTTACTTGCAATGCTTGCAGTTGGCCACTGATTCCTTCCAAACCACTCATTGTTGAATTTGCGATTTCCAACTTGTTGTGTAATGTTTATGTCTAATGGCCGATGTGCACGATACGTTTTATCTATAATTTCTCTTTATTATTTATCTTCATATGACAAGGATTAAAAAGGATTTGCCAGTAGATTGTCGACTTGATTCATGATGATGACTGCTAGCTAAGATTTTGAAAGTATGATGTTGACATGATCAGTCCAATCAAAGCTACTGTAGACATAACAAATAATACATTTTCCTAAAAATGACTTACCTCGCGTTCTCACCGTAAAATAGCTAATAGCTAAAATAAACAGTTATGTTTATTTGTAGTAATAACGCAAACTCGGTGCGCATCAAGTTTAAAGATATTGAGAAGTGGCGTGGCATCAGAGGTCTCTGGTGTTATGGTTGTGAGCGCAATGCATCATGAGTTTGTGCTATTAGTACATACAAACATTGTGCTTATTTGTACATATAGTACATAGTTAATGAGATACTTACCATTCTGCTTATTTGTACATATAGTACATAGTTAATGAGAGACTGGGTTACGACAGTACAGGCAAAGACAGTAACAGCATGAAATTGTTGTACAGGTTTAGAAACTGTGAATTTAGTGTTGCAGAAAGAACGCAAGAGGGCGCTAAGTTCACAACCCGTGGAACTGACGGAAAAAGCTGACGGACTCTTCCATGTCCGTATTAGGGGTGATAAATAATCGCCAGTTTCATTATTGATTTTTAAAATGTAAATAACCAAACCTATTAGTTTTTTCTTATAGATACAAAACACCAAAGTTACATTTCATAAATACAACTTCTCAAATTTAGTTGGCGGTCTACAGATATTCCACACAGACATTTTCGGATTCACACTGACACCGTGGGAATGGTTTAGTCATCGGATGGCGGTTGCTATGGGTGTGAACAAACGGGACAGCAGCAACGATGGACGTCTGTGTTCGGCACGGCAGAGGGGCCACAGGCAACACGGTGAAGGTTGGTTGAATACTTATACGTCTGAAGAAGCATATGAACAATGTTTGTGGGCGATATTACCGGTCGAAGCCGGCGGTTTATTCAAACGGCCAGCAAGGGCGCTCAATTCTGCCTTCTTGGCTTCGTATGCTTCTGCGGCCGGGGCGTCACTGCAGTGTCAAACGATCGGCCTGCAGTTTTTGTGTCTGCGTAGACATGAAATCCACCAAACCCAGATGGTGATTCTGTCTGCAATTAAGTGCCCCGACCACAGCTTTTTTGTAAACCATGCAAACCATGCAATTGCATCCGTTAACTTCACCTGTGACTTGGATGCATATATTAGCATAGCTGTATGTTAACATTAACTGTAGCTGGCTTGATACTGCATAATTTATTCAGTTCTTGAACCCAAATCAAATCAAACTTTATCTGCAACATGCGCCGAATAGAACAAGTGTAGACTTTACCGTGAATTGCTTACTTACAAGCCCTTAACAAACAGTGCAGTTCAAGAAGAAGAAGGTTAAATGTAGGGGTAAAATGTGTTTTATATTGGATATTCGGTTCACGCTCCCCAATAACTATTAAGTCAAGCCTGCCATGACTATGAAGATGGTATTTTCGGAATCGGGTGGATGGAGAAAAATCCAAGCCTTTGTGTATTTCATAAGATTTCAATCTTCAATAGCTATTACCATTGATGTACAATGAACACAAATAAATGCAACATGCAACAATTTCTATGATTTTACTGAGTTACTTCATATAAGGAAATCAGTCAATTGAAGTAAATTAATTAGCGCCTAATGTATTGATTTCACATGACAGGGAAAACCGATGCAAACAAAAAAAAATGTAGTAGGGGTGTGGATCAGAAAACCAGTCAGTATCTGGTGTGACCACCATTTGTCTCATGTAACTTGAGACCTCTCCTTCGCATAGATATTGTAAATAAGAATTAGTTCTTAACTGACTTGCCTAGTTAAATAAATAAAAATAAGTGTTGATCAGGCTGATTGTGGCCTGTGGAACATTGTCCCACTCTTCAATAGCTGTGCAAAGTTGCTGGATATTGGTGCGAACTGGAACACGGGAGATCCAGAGCATCCCAAACATGCTCAATGGGTGACATGTCTGAGTATGCAGGCCATGGAAGAACTGGGACATTTTCAGCTTCCAGGAATTGTTTACAGATCCTTGCAACATGGGCCATGCATTATCATGCTGAAACATGAGGGGATGGCGGTGGATGAATGGCACAACAATGGGCTTCAGGATCTCATCACAGTATCTGTGCATTCAAATTGCCATTGATAAATGCATTTGTGTTTGTTGTCCCTAGTTTATGCCTGCCCATACCATAACCCCCCAACGTTGACATCAGCAAACTGTTCGTCCACACGACGCCATACACGCTGTCTGCCATCTGCCCAGTACAGGTGAAACCAGGATTCATATGTGAAGAGCACACTTCTCCAGCGTGCCAGTGGCCATCGAAGGTGAGCATATGCCCACTGAAGACGGTTACAACGCCGTACTGCAGTCAGATCAATAGCCTGGTGCGGATAACGAGCACGCAGATAGTTTCTGACAGTTTGTGCAGAAATTATTCGGTTGTACAAACCCACAGTTTCATCTGTCTGGGTGGCTGGTCGCAGACCATCCCGTAGATGAAGAAGCTGAATGTGGAGGTCCTGGGCTGGCGTAGTTACACATGGTCTGCGGTTGTTAGGATGGTTGGGCATACTGCCAAATTCTCTAAAATGACATTGTAGGTGGCTTATGGTAGAGAAATGAACATTAAATCATCTGGCAACAGCTCTGGTGGACATTCCTGCAGTCATCATGCCAATTGCACACTCCCTAAACTTGAGACATCTGTGGCGTTGTTCAACACAACACCACAGATGGCCTTTTATTGTCCCCAGCACAAGGTGCACCTGTCTAATGATCAAGCTGTTTAATCAGCTTCTTGATATGCCACACCTGTCAGGGGGATGGATTATCTTAGCAAAGGAGAAATGCTCACTAACAAATTTGTGCACAAAGTTTCAGAAAAATAAGCTTTTTGTGCGTATGACATTTCTGGGATAATTTATTTCAGCACATTAAACATGGGACCAACCCTTTACATGTTGCGTTTTTATATTTTTGTTCAGTGTATATAAACCCTGGATTGCTGATGCTATGTCTTTGCTTTTGAAAGGTTTTGAAGCCACCGGTCTGCCATATTGGCACTCCCCAATAGGAGAATGAATGTGTATAAATGCATTTCTAGAGCTTCCCCACCATTTGTAAAAAGTATATTTAGGAAGTGCCAAGATGGAGTCACGGTGACAGTGCCCCTTATCAGTCAACCAGTGTATATACAGTACCAGTCAAAAGTTTGGACACACCTACTCATTCAATGGTTTTTCTTTTATTTTTACTATTTTCTACATTGTGGAATAATAGTTTTGATGTCTTCACTATGAAATAACACACATGGATTAATGTAGTAACCAAAGAAATGTTAGACAAATCAAAATATATTTTAGATTCTTCAAAATAGTCACTCTTTGCCTTAATGACAGCTTTGCACACTCTTGGCATTCTCTCAGCCATCTTCATGTGGAATGCTTTTCAAACTGTCTTAGAGATCCCACATATGCTGAGCACTTATTGGCTGCTTTTCCTTAACTCTGCGGTCCAACTCATCCCAAACTATCTCAATTGGGATTGAGGTTGGGTGATTGTGGAGGCCGACCTCCCTGCATCATCTAATGCAGCACTCCACCACCCTCTATGGTCAAATAGTCCTTACACAACCTGGAGGTGTGTGTGTTGGGTCATTGTCCTGTTGAAAAGTTTCACTAAGCGCAAACCAGATGGGATGGTGTGTTTCTACAGAATGCTGTAGTAGCCATGCTGGTTAAGTGTGCCTTGAATTCTAAATATATCACTGACAGTGTCACCAGCAAAGCAACATCACACCACCTCCATGCTTCATCCGTTCACCTACTCTGCGTCTCACAAAGACACAGCGGTTGAAACCAAAAATCCCAGATTCAGACTCGGAAGGAAAGATTTCCACTGGTCTAATGTCCATTGCTTGTATTTCTTGGTCCAAGTAAGACTCTTCTTATTATTGGTGTCTTTTAGTAGTGGTTTCTTTCAAAATAAATACTTTTAACAAAGCACAAAGCTGGTTGAGAGAATGCCAAGAGTGTGCAAAACTGTCATCAAGGCAAAGGGTGGCTACTTTTGAAGAATCTCAAACAGAAAATATATTTTGATTTGTTCAACACTTTTTTTTGGTTACGACATGATTCCTTATGTGTAATTTCATTGTTTTGATGCCTCAATACTATTCTAAAGAACCCCTAGAATGACTAGCTGTCAACTTTTGACTGGTACTGTATATATCATTGGCTCTCACACCAAGTGTGCCATGACTATGAAAATGGCATTCTGAATTGGTGGAGGAAGGACAAAATCCACTGGTTAAAAAAACTGGTTGTTTAATTTTATTGCTTTCAATCTTAAAAGTATGCCATGACAATTATAGTGGCAGGAGGTGGACATTAATGTTGTAACTTTTAATGGGTTACAGAGTTAATGTTTACAGGTAAGTCATTGAGCTGTATCTAAAGATATTTTCTTCAGTTATTTACATATGTAATTGCATTAGAGATTGAGAGAACTACATACAGTTGAAGTCGGAAGTTTGCATACAACTTAGCCAAATACATTTAAACTCAGTTTTTCACAATTCCTGACATTTAATCCTAGTGTAAATTTCCAGTTTTAGGTCAGCTAGGATCACCACTTTTATTTTAAGAATGTGAAATGGCCATTTGTGATGGCCACTCCAATACCTTGACTTTGTTGTACTTAAAGCCATTTTGCCACAACTTTGGAAGTATGCTTGGGGTCATTGTCCATTTGGAAGACCCATTTGCGACCAAGCTTTCTGACTGACAGATGTCTTGATGTTGCTTCAATATATCCACAATTTTCCGTCCTCATGATGCCATCTATTTTGTGAGGTGCACCAGTCCCTCCTGCAGCAAAGCACCCCCACAACATGATGCTGCCACCCCCATGCTTCACGGTTGGGATGGTGGTCTTTGGCTTGCAAGCCTCCCCCTTTTCCTCCAAACGGTCATTATGGCCAAACAGTTATATTTTTGTTTCAACAGACCAGAGGACATTTATCCAAAAAGTACCATCTTTGTCCCCCATGTGCAGTTGCAAACTGTAGTCTGGCTTTTTTTTATGGCGGTTTTGGCATCTTCCTTGCTGAGCGGTCTTTCAGGTTATTGTCTATACAGGACTCGTTTTACTGTGGATATAGATACTTTTGTAACTGGTTTCCGCCAGCATTTTCACAAGGCCCTTTGCTGTTGTTCTGGGATTGATTTGCACTTTTCGCACCAAAGTACATTCATATTCATCTTTAGGAGATGGAAAGCGTCATACCGCTTCCTGAGCGGTCCCATGGTGTTTATACTTGAGTAATATTGTTTGTACAGATGAACGTGGTACCTTCAGGCATTTTGAAATTTCTCTCAAGGATGAACCAGACTTGTGGAGGTCTACAATTTTTTTCTGAGGCCTTGGCTGATTTAAAAATGTTATCAAGTGAAGAGGCACTGAGTTTGAAGGTAGGCCTTGAAATACATCCACAGGTACACCTCCAATTTACTCAAATTATGTCAATTGGCTTAACAGAAGCTTCTAAATCCGTGACATAATTTTCTGGAATGTTCCATGCTGTTTAAGGGCACAGTCAACTTAGTGTATGTAAACTTCTGACCCACTGGAATTGTGATTAAAGTGAAATAATCTGTATGTAAACAATGTTTGGAATAATTACTTGTCATGCACAAAGTTGATGTCCTAACCGACTTGCCAAAACTATAGTTTGTTAACAAGAAATTTATGGAGTGGTTGAAAAACAAGTTTTAATGACTCCAACCTAAGTGTATGTAAACTTCCGACTTCAACTGTACATATTTCTATTGTATACGACAGGTAGTAGGAAGAGGGGAGAACGCACCAGTTCTGTACAAGTGACAAGTGATTATCCTGACCTTCGTTAGCAACTTTCTTCTATTGTTTTGTAGAATCTAAAGTTGTTAAATGTAACGTGAACAAGTAGTATTACTAAAAGAATCTTTCATTTCAAACCCGACATCCCGAGTCATTACTTTGAAGATGGTTATTCTATAATTAAGGCATATTCCTAATCTCAGGCCAAGGACAAATGAATACATTTTGAGATGATATGCAATGAAGAGTGATCCATCAAAGTGTGTGGGTGTCTGGCTAAACCTGTCTTTGTGTTATTGTTGTTGTGGTTCCCAGGTGTTGGAGTGTGGTGTGTGTGAGGATGTCTTCTCTCTCCAAGGGGACAAGGTCCCCCGGCTGCTGCTCTGCGGTCACACGGTCTGCCATGACTGTCTGACCCGGCTGCCCCTGCATGGTAGAGCCATCCGCTGCCCCTTTGACAGACAGGTCACTGAACTGGGTGAGTTCTGTAGGGTTTTGTTTCTATACAGGCCCTTTGTTTTCCTGTGTATGTGTTAGAGCAGTGGTTCCCAAACTTTTTATAGTCCCGTACATTCCACCTCCAGCTGTGTAACCCCTCTAGCACCAGGGTCAGTGCACTCTCAAAAATCGTTTTTTGCCATTGTAAGCCTGCCACACACACACTATACGATACATTTATTAAACATAAGAATGAGTGGGAGTTTTTGTCACAACCTGGCTTGTGGGAAGTGACAGAGCTCTTATAGGACCAGAGCACAAATAATAATAAATCATTTTGCTCTTTATTTAACCATCTTACATATAAAACCTTATTTGTTCATCGAAAATGGTGAATAACTAACCACAGGTTATTGAGAAGGGTGTGCTTGAAGGGATGCACAACTCTGCAATGGTGGGTTGTATTGGAGAGAGTCTGTCTTAAATCATTTTTCACACACAGTCTGTGCCTGTATTTAGTTTTCATGCTAGTGAGGGCCGAGAATCCACTCTCACATAGGTACGTGGTTGCAAAGGGCATCAGTGTCTTAACAGTGCGATTTGCCAAGGCAGGATACTCTGAGCGCAGCCCAATCCAGAAATCTGGCAGTAGCTTCTGATTTAAATAACATTTTCACAGAATCGCTTGTTGCAATTTTGATGAGGCTCTTGTTCAGATATCGGTAAGTGGACTGTAGGCAGGGCATGAAAGGGATAACAAATGTTTGTGTCATCTGTTTCGGGAAAGTACCTGCGTAATTGCGCACCCAACTCACTCAGGTGCTTCGCTATACCACATTTGACATTGTCCGTAAGCTTGAGTTCATTTGCGCACAAAAAAAGTTATACAATGATGGAAAGACCTCTGTCTGCATTAACAAGGACAACACACAGAAGAGCTCCAACTTTTTAATCATAGCCTCAATTTTGTCCCCCATATTGAATATAGTTACGGAGTCCCTGTAATGTTAGATTCAAATCATTCAGACGAGAAAAAACATCACCCAGATAGGCCAGTCGTGTGAGAAACTTGTCATCATGCAAGCAGTCAGACAAGTGAAAGTTATGGTCAGTAAAGCTTGTCTCTCAATAAAAAAAAATTAAAAAAAATTGTCAATACTTTGCCCATCGATAACCAGCGCACTTCTGTATGTTGTAAAAGCATTACGTCGTCGCTGCCCACATCATTGCATAGTGCAGAAAATACACACAAGTTCAGGGGCCTTGCTTTAACCTCTCTCTAGGGTATGTGGGACGCTAGCGTCCCACCTGGCCAACATCTAATGAGATTGCAGAGCGCCAAATTCATATACAGAAATACTCATTATAAAAATTCAGAAAAGATACAACTATTTTACATAGGTTTAAAGATGAACTTCTTGTCAATCCAACCACTGTCAGATTTTAAAAATGCTTTACTGCGAAAGCATACCTTACAATTATTTGAGAACATAGCCCAGCAGACAAATCATTACAAACAGTAACCAGCCAAGTAGAAGAGTTACACAAGTCAGAAATGGAGAGAGAATGAATCACTTACCTTTGATCTTCATATGTTTGCATATGTTTGCAAGACATTCATTTATTCAATAAATGTTCCTTTTGTTCAATAAAGTCTCTCTTTATATCTGAAAACCTCAGTTTTGTTTGCGCGTTTTCTTCAGTAATCCACAGGCTCAAACGCAGTCACAACAGGCAGACAAAGAATCCAAATTGTATTCGTAAAGTTCATAGAAACATGTCAAACGATGTTTATATTTCATCCTCAGGTTGTTTTTAGCCTAAATAATCGATAATATTTAAAACCGGACAATAACGTTGTCAATATAAAAGGTAAACAAGAAAGGCACTCTCTCGGTCGCGCGCATGGAAAAAGCTCTGTGACACGGCAGGGTCCACTCATTCAGACTGCTCTTACTCCCTCATTTTTCAGAATACAAGCCTGAAACAATTTCTAAAAGCTGTTGACATCTAGTGGAAGGCATAGGAACTGCAATTTGAGTCCTAAGTCAATGGATACTATAATGGCATTGGATAGATAACTACAACAACCAAAAATATTCATACTTCCTGAATGGATTTTTCTCTGGTTTTCGCCTGCCAAATCAGTTCTGTTATACTCACAGACATTATTTTAACAGTTTTGGAAACTTGAGTGTTTTCTGTCCAAATCTACTAATTATATGCATATCCTATCTTCTGGGCCTGCGTGGAAGGCAGTTTAATTTAGGCATGCTTCTCATCCAAAATTCCAAATGCTGTCCCCCTACCCTAGAGAAGTTAACAAAGTTAACCATTTTCACTGTAGTGTCCAAAACGTCTTTCAAGCTGTCAGGCATTCCCTTGGCAGCAAGAGCCTCTCGGTGGATGCTGCAGTGTACCCAAGTGGCGTTGGGAGAAACTGCTTGCACGCGCTTTACCACTTCACTATGTTTCCCTATCATGGCTTTGACTCCATCAGTACAGATACCAACATGAGCAGCAGCTACGTTTGGCTACGTACGGACCGTTAGTGGAATTCCCGCTAGAGAGTAGTGGTTATTGTGTTAGTTATTTGACTAGGCTACATGTATTTGACATTGTGTTGTTATTTCACTGAACACTAGATGGTTTAATTGTTGGCTGTGAAACGAGGCTACTTAGGTGAGAAACAACCTCACCCGAATGTGAGGTTGTCATTGATCAATATAAATGGACTGTTTGAAAATGTGAAGAAATTACATGTGTGTATATATATATATATATATATATATATATATATATATATATATATATACAGTTGAAGTCGGAAGTTTACATACACTTAGGTTGGCGTCATTAAAACTCGTTGTTCAACCACTCCACAATTTTTTTGGTTTGAAAGTATTTTTTCCAACAATTGTTTACAGACACAGTGAATTCTAAGTGAAATAATCTATCACAATTCCAGTGGGTCAGAAGTTTACATACACTAAGATGGCTGTGCCTTTTAAACAGCTTGGAAAATTCCAGAAAATAATGTCATGGATTTAGAAGCTTCTGATAGGCTAATTGACATCATTTGAATCAATTGGAGGTGTACCTGTGGCTGTATTTCAAGGCCTACCTTCAAACTCAGTACCTCTTTGCTTGACATCATGGGAAAATCAAAAGAAATCAGCCAAGACCTCAGAATTTTTTTTTGTAGATCTCCACAAGTCTGGTTCGTCCTTGGGAGCAATTTCCAAACGCCTGAAGGTACCAAACACCATGGGACCACACAGCGGTCATACCGCTCAGGAAGGAGATGAGTTCTGTCTCCTAGAGATGAACGTACTTTGGTGCGAAAAGTGCAAATAAATTCCAGAACAACAGCAAAGGACCTTGTGAAGATGCTGGAGGAAACTGGTACAAAAGTATCTATATCCAAACTAAAACGAGTCCTATATGGACATAACCTGATAGGCCGCTCAGCAAGGAAGAAGCCACTGCTCCAAAACAGCCATAAAAAAGCCAGACTACGATTTGCAACTGCACATGGGGTAAAGATCGTACTTTTTGGAGAAATGTCCTCTGGTCTGAAGAAACAAAAATAGAACTGTTTGGCCATAATGACCATCGTTATGTTTGGAGGAAAAAGGGGGCTTGCAAGCCAAAGAACACCATCCCAACCATGAAGCACGGGTTGGCAGCATCATGTTGTGGGGGTGCTTTGCTGCAGGAGGGGGTGCTTTGGTGCACTTCACAAAATAGATGGCAACATGAGGATGGAAAATTGTGGATATATTGAAGCAACATCTCAAGACATCAGTGAGTCAGGAAGCTTGGTCGCAAATGGGTCTTTCAAATGGACAATGACCCCAAGCATACTTCCAAAGTTGTGGCAAAATAGCTTAAGGACAACTAAGTCAAGGTATTGGAGTAGCCATCACAAAGCCCTGACCTCAATCCTATAGAAAATGTGTGGGCAGAACTGAAAAAGCATGTGTGAGCAAGGAGGCCTTCAAACCTGACTCGGTTACACCAGCTCTGTCAGGAGGAATGGGACAAAATTCACCCAAATCAATGGGAAGCTTGTGGAAGGCTACCAGAAACGTTTGACCCAAGTTAAACAATTTAAAGGCAATGCTACCATTACGAATTGAGTGTATGTGAACTTCTGACCCACTGGGAATGTGATGAAAGACTTTAAAAGCTGAAATAAATCATTCACTCTACGATTATTCTTAAAATAAAGTGGTGATCCTAACTGACCTAAGACAGGGAATTTTTATTAGGATTAAATGAGTTAAACCTGAGTTGAAATGTATTTGGCTAAGGTGTATGTAAACTTCCGACTTCAACTGTATATCTTTTTTAATGTGAATTACATTTTTAACCCCCCGACGGCGTTGTGCGTGCCCCAGTTTGGGAATACCTGTGTTAGAGGATGTGAGCGAAGTGGAGCGTGTGTAATTTGGCTGTAATGATCGATTCGGCCTTCTCTCCTGCTCCAATTTCACTCCGGTACTGCTCAGCCACGAGCTCTGGGCGTTCTCTGTCCAGCATTTTTCATTTCACCACTATTCCCCTAATAAGGCCTATACTGTTGTATTTATTTAGCCTACCCCACCACTAATGCGCAGAGATGTTATGAGTCAACAAAGAAATAGGTCACACAGCCTGTGTAATTGATAGCAAGACAACTAATCAGCCCATGTGGCATGTTTTGGTTTCTAAATAGGCTATTGTTAAACAAAAAGGGGAGTCTTAGTCTGAGCTACATTTTAAAGAAAAAAATGTGAGCGCTGATCACTTTTTAATTTTTTTTGCAGAGCAGGGGAATTGGCGTGGAACCACGGAGCGGTGCACAAAGACCGCTCCACGAGCGATGAGTGGGATTTCCAATGGCTTCTCTCCCTCTCTCTCCCAGGTGACTCTGGTGTGTGGGGTCTGAAGAAGAACTTTGCTCTGCTGGAACTTCTGGAAAGGCTGCAGAATGGAGCGTCCAACCAGTTGGGCGTGGCAGAGGAGTCCCTCAAAGGCATGGGAGAGGTAGGCAGTAGTTACTCCTGCCCTGGGTTCCCATCTGTCATCTGCAATTATCTGAAAACACATTTCATCATCCAGCCAAACATACATTTCATGTGTTGTCATTAAGTAAGTATCCTATGTTCTTCCCTTTCCTTCCAGAGTGTAATCCGCTGTGACGAGGACGAGAGCCACACGGCATCTATGTACTGCACGGTGTGTGCCACCCACTTGTGTGCCAACTGCTCCCAGCTCACCCACTCCACCCGCACCCTGGCCAAGCACCGGCGGGTACCCCTGGCAGACAAGCCCCACGAGAAGACTCTGTGCCCGCAGCATCAGGTCCACGCTATCGAGTTTGTCTGTCAGGAGGAGATCTGCCAGCCTGGGCCGCTCATGTGCTGCGTGTGCAAAGAGTACGGCAAGCACCAGGGACACAAGGTACGGCAGGAGGATGAGTCCGCTTGGAGAATATCAGTATTGACTGACTTACGTCAATCTCCCAAGCAACATTCCTAGCAACGAGACCCACTAGAGACAACAATATGTTATTAGAACCTGACCGATATGGAATTTTTTGATCCAATACAATTCCGATTTTAGAGTGGCAATATTCACAGATGACCAATAAAACCTTTTTTTTGTATTGATTGTGCTAAAAACAGCCCTACAAAGAACATCAATGTAAGCACCACATACAATTTAAGAGCACCAGAAAGACTATATATTTTTTAATAGGAAAAACTGTGTTACTCTAGCGAATGGGAGGATAAACTGCAATGATTCCAGCAAACAAAATGCCTAGACTCTGAAGACTGAGCTACCTCATGCTAGCCAGCTGGAACACCGCACTGGACACATTTTCAATGTATTGGTATTTTGTTGTCATTTGAAAAGAAAAACATCAATCACAAAATGTGGTGCTGGCACTCGCCCTACGCGTTGCCTCAGTAAACGGTCCTTGCTAGCTGGGATCCTTGGGACGTCGCCATTCCATTGAAGTTGACATTTTAAAATGGCAAGGTTCAGGGTTATGGGAGGGGTGTTTTAGCCTAGGGATGTCCCAAGGTTCCCAGGTAGCACTGACCCTCAGTGAACGACATCAAGTACTCTCACCCAGCTAGTTAGCTGGCTAGATGGGGGTGGCAAGTTGTTCGATCGGATTCAAGTCCGGGCTCTGGCTGGGCCACTCAAGGACATTCAGAGACTTGTTCCGAAGCCACTCCTGCGTTGCCTTGGCTGTGTGCTTATGGTCGTTGTCCTGTTGGAAGGTGAACCTTCGCTCCAGTCTGTGGTCCTGAGCGTTCTGGAGCAGATTCTCATCAAGGATCTCTCTGTACTTGGCTCCGTTCGTCTTTCCCTCGATCCTGACTATTGTCCCTCCCTGCTACCACTATGCTTCACCGTAGGGATGGTGTCAGGTTTCCTCCAGATGTGACGCTTGGCATTCAGGCCTAAGTGTTCTATCCTGGTTTCATCAGACCAGAGAATCATCTTGTTTCTCATGGTCTGAGAGTCCTTTAGGTGCCTTTTGGCAAACTCCAGGTGCCTTTTACTGAGGAGGGGCTTCTGTCTGGCCACTCTACCATAAAGGCCTGATTGGTGGAGTGCTGCAGAGATGTTTGTCCTTCTGGAAGGTTCCTCCATCTCCACAGAGGAACTCTGGAGCTCTGTCAGAGTGACCATCGGGTTCTTGGTCACCTCCCTGACCAGGCCCTTCTCCACCGATTGCTCAGTTTGGCCGGACGGCCAGCTCTAGGAAGAGTCTTGGTGGTTCCAAACTTCTTCCATTTAAGAATGTTGGAGGCCATTGTGTTCTTGGGGACCTTCAATGCTGCAGAAATGTTTTGGTACCCTTACTCCCAGATCTTGGGGCGGCAGGGTAGCCTAGTGGTTAGAGCGTTGGACTAGTAACCAGAAGGTTGCAAGTTCAAATCCCCGAGCTGACAAGGTACAAATCTATCGTTCTGCCCCTGAACAGGCAGTTCCTAGGCCGTCATTGAAAATAAGAATTTGTTCTTTAACTTACTTGCCTAGTTAAATAAAGGTAAAATAAAAATCTGTGCCTAGACACAATCATGTTTCGGAGCTCTTTGACAATTCCTTCGACCACATTGCTTGGTTTTTGCTCTTACATGCACTGTCACCTGTGAAACCTTATATAGACAGGTGTATGCCTTTCCAAATCACATCCAATCAATTGAATTTACCACAGGTGGACTCTGAGTTGTAGAAACGGCTCAAGGATGAAAGGGAAGAGCGAGACTCACAACTCTGTAGTGGAGTAGTGTCGTTTCTTCTCTGGGACAATTTGTCCGGCTACAGTTTTTTTATTTATCGGCTTTTCATTTTTTTTTGCCGGCATTTGCCAGCTAATGGAAACACTGGTGCGTAGTCATGGGTGAACAGGGAGTAAAGGAGTGGGCTGAGCACGTACCCCTGTGGGGCTCCCGTGTTGAGGATCAGCGTGGCGGAGGTGCTATTGCCTACCTTCACCACATGGGGTCGGCCCGTCAGTAAGTCTAGGACCCAGTTGCACAGGAAGGGGTTCAGACCCAGGGCCCTGAGCTTAGTGAAGAGCTTGGCGGGTACTATGGTGTTGAGGCAGGAAGGTTGAGGCTGTTCCACTGCTATGATTTGATTAATTTCTCCTTACTGATTGCTTCCTTCCTGTAGCATGTGGTTCTGGAGGCAGAAGCCAATCAGATCCGTGCATCCATCCTGGACATGGCCCACTGTATCCGGACGTTCACAGAGGAGGTGTCGGAGTATTCCAGGAAGCTGGTTGGGATCGTACAGCAGATTGAGGGAGGGGAACAGACCGTGGATGACGGCATCGGCATGGCACACACTGAACATGTAAGAACAGCTGGCAGTGGATGATTTTTTTGCATTCTACACAACAGAAGAACTTTTAGTTGTCAAAGAGGATAGCTAGGCAATTGAGGTATAATCAATGTAAAGCTGTTACCGTATTTACCAATTTACAATGGCTACAATTTAAAAGTACTCAAACGTTGTTTCCTTCCAAAAAAAGTCATGAAATGGCTTACGTTTAATCCTAGTGTATCTTTCCTCATGCTGTGTGTATTCCTGATGGACTCAGTCGTCTGTGGGTGTTCCCCAGGTCCCAGGCACGGCAGAGAGCGCCCGGTCCTGCGTACGGGCCTACTTCGCCGACCTCCACGAGACACTGTGCAGACAGGAGGAGATGGCGCTCAGCGTAGTGGACGCCCACGTCAGAGAGAGACTCATCTGGCTCCGGCAGCAGCAGGAGGACATGGCCATCCTGCTTTCCCAGGTCTCCACTGCCTGCCTGCACTGTGAGAGAACTCTGCAGCAGGTAGGAGCCAAAATGGGGCCACCAATAGGGTTAGCATCTAGAGCACACCATAGGAATGCAATCTCTGCTTGCACCGGAAGGTGCCGTCGTTTTCAATAAGCAGCTTTGCACCGCTATGTTCTTTCTGGGGTCTTCTGTGTGCGTGTTCAATTGGACAATCCCTCCTGGATTCTACGATAGCAAATGTTTTTTCGTTTTTTTCAAAATCAACAATGCCCAAAATCAACAATATTATCAGAGGGCTTGCAAGTTTCACTAATCACTGCACTATTTCAGCATAAAACAGTCAATTCATCGCAATATTATTGGACAAAACTGACTCATCCCCGCAGCACAAAAAGAGGGCTCGCATTCTCAACCAATCACTGCACATTTACCACATAATATGGTTCAATCAAGCCACACGTCAAGCCACTTTCCCTCGTCAGCGCATTTGTGAAAAATTTGACAAAATCATTGCATATTGCCATATAAAATGTCAGAATTGTCACAGCAAGATCAAGCATTCTTGCCCGCAAGTATCACAAAACATCCCAGTAATCATGACTGATGTCTTTCCCGTCTCTCGGTAGGATGACTGCAGGGTGGTTCTGGCCAAGCAGGAGATCAACAGACTGTTGGAGACTCTGCAGAAACAGCAGCAGCAGTTCACTGAGCTGGCCGACCACATCCAGCTAGACGCTGGTATCCCCGTCACCTTCACCAAGGTACAGCACTCTGCTCTACTCTGTAGGAATTCAAGACTT